>NW_017682955.1:6875-9100 GCF_001879085.1 Nicotiana attenuata | reverse complement strand
TCCAATCCCTCAGTTGAGATTTTAGACATAGGGCCTCCATTCTCTAGTCGCCTTTTTGCCAACATTAGGGCTCCAATCCCTGAGTTAAGATTTTTAGACATAGGGCCTCCATTCCTTATTCGCCTTTTTTCCAACATTAGGGCTCCAATCCCTGAGTTGTGATTTTTAGACATAAGGCCTCCATTCCCTAGTCGCCTTTTTTACCAATATTATGGCTCCAATCCCTGAGCTGAGATTTTAGACATATGGCCTCTATTCGCTAGTCGCCTTTTTACCAACATTAGGGCTCCAATCCCTGAGTTATGATTTTTAGTCATAGGGCCTCCATTCCCTAGTCGCCTTTTTTACCAACATTAGGGCTCCAATCCTTGAGTTGAGAATTTAGACATAGGGCCTCCATTGCTTAGTCGCCTTCACCAACACTAGGGCTCCAATCCCTGAGTTGAGTTTTTAGGCATAGGGCCTCCATTCCCTAGTCGCCTTTTTTACCAACATCAGGGCTCCTATCCCTTAGTTGAGTTTTTAGACATAGGGCCTCCATTCCCTAGTCGCCTCTTTTTTGCCTACATTAGGGCTCCAATCCCTAAGTTGAGTTTTTCAGACATTGGGCTTCCATTTCCTAGTCGCCTTGTTGCAAACATTAGGGCTCCAATCCCTGAGTTGAGATTTTTAGACATAGGGCCTCCATTCCCTAGTCGCCTTTTTGCCAACATTAGGGCTCCAATCCCTATGTTGAGATTTTAAGACATAGGGCCTCCATTCCCTAGTCGCCTTTTTGCCAACATTAGGGCTCCAATCCTTGAGTTGAGATTTTTAGACATAGGGTCTCCATTTTCTAGTCACCTTTTTACCAACATTAGGGCTCCAATCCCTTAGTTGAGATTTTAGACATAGGGTCTCCATTCCCTAGTCGCCTTTCTGCCAACATTAGGGCTGCAATCCCTGAGTTGAGATTTTTAGACATAGGGCCTCCATTCCCTTGTCGCCTTTTTTTGCAACATTAGGGCTCCAATCCTTGAGTTGAGATTTTAGACATAGGGCATCCATTTCCTAGTCGCCTTTTTACCTACATTAGGGCTCCAATCCCTAAGTTGAGATTTTTAGACATAGGGCCTCCATTCCCTAGTTACCTTTTTTACAAATATTAGGGCTCCAATCCCTTAGTTAAGATTTTAGACATAGGGCCTCCATTCCCTAGTCGCCTTTTTTTTTTACCAACATTTGGTCTCCAATCCCTGAGTTGAGATTTTAGACATAGGGCCTCCATTCTCTAGTCGCCTTTTTGCCAACATTAGGGCTCCAATCCCTGAGTTAAGATTTTTAGACATAGGGCCTCCATTCCTTATTCGCCTTTTTTCCAACATTAGGGCTCCAATCCCTGAGTTGTGATTTTTAGACATAAGGCCTCCATTCCCTAGTCGCCTTTTTTACCAATATTATGGCTCCAATCCCTGAGCTGAGATTTTAGACATATGGCCTCTATTCGCTAGTCGCCTTTTTACCAACATTAGGGCTCCAATCCCTGAGTTATGATTTTTAGTCATAGGGCCTCCATTCCCTAGTCGCCTTTTTTACCAACATTAGGGCTCCAATCCTTGAGTTGAGAATTTAGACATAGGGCCTCCATTGCTTAGTCGCCTTCACCAACACTAGGGCTCCAATCCCTGAGTTGAGTTTTTAGGCATAGGGCCTCCATTCCCTAGTCGCCTTTTTTACCAACATCAGGGCTCCTATCCCTTAGTTGAGTTTTTAGACATAGGGCCTCCATTCCCTAGTCGCCTCTTTTTTGCCTACATTAGGGCTCCAATCCCTAAGTTGAGTTTTTCAGACATTGGGCTTCCATTTCCTAGTCGCCTTGTTGCAAACATTAGGGCTCCAATCCCTGAGTTGAGATTTTTAGACATAGGGCCTCCATTCCCTAGTCGCCTTTTTGCCAACATTAGGGCTCCAATCCCTATGTTGAGATTTCTAGACATAGAGCCTCCATTCCCTAGTCGCCTTTTTGCCAACATTAGGGCTCCAACCCCTGAGTTGAGATTTTTAGACATAGGGTCTCTATTCCCTAGTCGCCTTTTTGCCAACATTAGGGCTCCAATCCCTGCGTTGAATTCTTAGACATAGGGCCTCCATTCCCTAGTCGCCTTTTTGCCAACATTAGGGCTCCAATCCCTATGTTGAGATTTCTAGACATAGAGCCTCCATTCCCTAGTCGCCTTTTTGCCAAC
>NW_017682955.1:0-3425 GCF_001879085.1 Nicotiana attenuata | reverse complement strand
CCTTAGTTGAGTTTTTAGACATAGGGCCTCCATTCCCTAGCCGCCTTTTTACAAAAATTAGGGTTCCAATCCCTTAGTTACATTTTTAGACATAGGGCCTCCATTCCCTAGTCGCCTTTTACCAACATTAGAGCTCCAATCCCTGAGTTGAGATTTTTAAACATAGGGCCTCCATTCCCTGGTCGCCTTTTTCCAACATTAGGGCTCCAATCCCAGAGTTGAGATTTTAGACATAGGGACTTAATTCCCTAGTCGCCTTTTTGCCAACATTAGAGCTCCAATCCCTAAGTTGAGATTTTTAGACATACGACCTCCATTCCCTAGTCGCCTTTATGCCAACATTAGGGCTCCAATCCCTGAATTGAGATTTTTAGACATAGGACCTCCATTACCTAGCCGCCTTTTTGCCAACATTCGGGCTCTAATCCCTAAGTTGAGATTTTAGACATAGGGCCTCCATTCCCTAGTCGCCTTTTTTCCAACATTAGGGCTCCAATCCCTGAGTTGAGATTTTTAGACATAGGGCCTCCATTCCCTAGTCGCCTTTTTGCCAACATTAGGGCTCCAATCCCTGAGTTGAGATTTTTAGACATAGGGCCTCCATTCCCTAGTCGCCTTTTTGCCAACATTAGGGCTCCAATCCCTGAGTTGAGATTTTTAGACATAGGGCCTCCATTCCCTAGTCGCCTTTTTGCCAACATTAGGGCTCCAATCCCTGAGTTGAGATTTTTAGACATAGGGCCTCCATTCCCTAGTCGCCTTTTTGCCAACATTAGGGCTCCAATCCCTGAGTTGAGATTTTTAGACATAGGGCCTCCATTCCCTAGTCGCCTTTTTGCCAACATTAGGGCTCCAATCCCTGAGTTGAGATTTTTAGACATAGGGCCTCCATTCCCTAGTCGCCTTTTTGCCAACATTAGGGCTCCAATCCCTGAGTTGAGATTTTTAGACATAGGGCCTCCATTCCCTAGTCGCCTTTTTGCCAACATTAGGGCTCCAATCCCTGAGTTGAGATTTTTAGACATAGGGCCTCCATTCCCTAGTCGCCTTTTTGCCAACATTAGGGCTCCAATCCCTGAGTTGAGATTTTTAGACATAGGGCCTCCATTCCCTAGTCGCCTTTTTGCCAACATTAGGGCTCCAATCCCTGAGTTGAGATTTTTAGACATAGGGCCTCCATTCCCTAGTCGCCTTTTTGCCAACATTAGGGCTCCAATCCCTGAGTTGAGATTTTTAGACATAGGGCCTCCATTCCCTAGTCGCCTTTTTGCCAACATTAGGGCTCCAATCCCTGAGTTGAGATTTTTAGACATAGGGCCTCCATTCCCTAGTCGCCTTTTTGCCAACATTAGGGCTCCAATCCCTGAGTTGAGATTTTTAGACATAGGGCCTCCATTCCCTAGTCGCCTTTTTGCCAACATTAGGGCTCCAATCCCTGAGTTGAGATTTTTAGACATAGGGCCTCCATTCCCTAGTCGCCTTTTTGCCAACATTAGGGCTCCAATCCCTGAGTTGAGATTTTTAGACATAGGGCCTCCATTCCCTAGTCGCCTTTTTGCCAACATTAGGGCTCCAATCCCTGAGTTGAGATTTTTAGACATAGGGCCTCCATTCCCTAGTCGCCTTTTTGCCAACATTAGGGCTCCAATCCCTGAGTTGAGATTTTTAGACATAGGGCCTCCATTCCCTAGTCGCCTTTTTGCCAACATTAGGGCTCCAATCCCTGAGTTGAGATTTTTAGACATAGGGCCTCCATTCCCTAGTCGCCTTTTTGCCAACATTAGGGCTCCAATCCCTGAGTTGAGATTTTTAGACATAGGGCCTCCATTCCCTAGTCGCCTTTTTGCCAACATTAGGGCTCCAATCCCTGAGTTGAGATTTTTAGACATAGGGCCTCCATTCCCTAGTCGCCTTTTTGCCAACATTAGGGCTCCAATCCCTGAGTTGAGATTTTTAGACATAGGGCCTCCATTCCCTAGTCGCCTTTTTGCCAACATTAGGGCTCCAATCCCTGAGTTGAGATTTTTAGACATAGGGCCTCCATTCCCTAGTCGCCTTTTTGCCAACATTAGGGCTCCAATCCCTGAGTTGAGATTTTTAGACATAGGGCCTCCATTCCCTAGTCGCCTTTTTGCCAACATTAGGGCTCCAATCCCTGAGTTGAGATTTTTAGACATAGGGCCTCCATTCCCTAGTCGCCTTTTTGCCAACATTAGGGCTCCAATCCCTGAGTTGAGATTTTTAGACATAGGGCCTCCATTCCCTAGTCGCCTTTTTGCCAACATTAGGGCTCCAATCCCTGAGTTGAGATTTTTAGACATAGGGCCTCCATTCCCTAGTCGCCTTTTTGCCAACATTAGGGCTCCAATCCCTGAGTTGAGATTTTTAGACATAGGGCCTCCATTCCCTAGTCGCCTTTTTGCCAACATTAGGGCTCCAATCCCTGAGTTGAGATTTTTAGACATAGGGCCTCCATTCCCTAGTCGCCTTTTTGCCAACATTAGGGCTCCAATCCCTGAGTTGAGATTTTTAGACATAGGGCCTCCATTCCCTAGTCGCCTTTTTGCCAACATTAGGGCTCCAATCCCTGAGTTGAGATTTTTAGACATAGGGCCTCCATTCCCTAGTCGCCTTTTTGCCAACATTAGGGCTCCAATCCCTGAGTTGAGATTTTTAGACATAGGGCCTCCATTCCCTAGTCGCCTTTTTGCCAACATTAGGGCTCCAATCCCTGAGTTGAGATTTTTAGACATAGGGCCTCCATTCCCTAGTCGCCTTTTTGCCAACATTAGGGCTCCAATCCCTGAGTTGAGATTTTTAGACATAGGGCCTCCATTTCCTAGTCGCCTTTTTGCCAACATTAGGGCTCCAATCCCTGAGTTGAGATTTTTAGACATAGGGCCTCCATTCCCTAGTCGCCTTTTTTACCAACATTAGGGCTCCAATCCTTGAGTTGAGATTTTAGACATAGGGCCTCCATTCCCTTGTCACCTTTTTACCAATATTAGGGCTCCAATCCCTGAGTTCATATTTTCAGACGTAGGGATCCATTCCCTAGTCGCCTTTTTTACCAACACTAGGGCTCCAAACCCTGAGTTGAGATTTGAGACCTAGGGCCTCCATTCCCTAGTCGCCTTTTTCTTTACCAATATTAGGGGTCCAATCCCTTAGTTGAGATTTTATACATAGAGCCTCCATTCCCTAGTCGCATTTTTGCCAACATTAGGGCTCCAATCTCTGAGTTGATATTTTTAGACATACGGCCTCCATTCCCTAGTCGCCTTTTAACCAACATTTGGGCTCCAATCCCTGAATTTAGATTTTTAAACATAGGGCCTCCATTCCCTAGTCGCCTTTTTACCAACATTAGGGCTCCAATCCCTGAGTTGAGATTTTAGACATAGGGCCTCCATTCCCTAGTCGCA
>NW_017682954.1:8217-9100 GCF_001879085.1 Nicotiana attenuata | reverse complement strand
GTCCTTGACATCTAGGAAACTGTTCTGTAAATAAATCCAAAGGCCAGGGTATTCCCTCCTTTAGGCCTCTTTCTCATACCACGACCTGTTGTCGGAATTCTTCCAATCTCGTAACTGTTGTTACCTTCTGACATGCATCATGTACAACCTTGTACTTGTATGTGTGCCTATGCGACTCTTCTCTCTTCTTTTTTTTCTCTAGCTTTTAGCCAATCTCTAGGCCTCACTTTGTGAACATGTATAAATCTAAGTCATTTAATGCTTCCTTATTACTGTTCATCTTAATAATGACGGTCTAATCTCATCTCATACTTTGCAACTTTTATCCATCCATTGGTGATTCACCTTAATGTTGATCCATAATCTACCGTTGATAACCTGAAACCCCTTACGTATTACAATGTCACTAGGGCTCATGTCTCATCGGGGAATATCTGAAGTGATTTGCCCGATCCACCTAGGGACGATACTATACTTCAAAAACCGTATTTCATAGCATCCTAATATGATTCATCTTATGGGGGTATTCCAATCCCGTACAATTCATAAAATCCCTTCTCTTTAAATTTTCCTCAATCAAAGGCCTAAATATCATCCTTTTATAATTTACCACAATTACACCCTTACATTACGACCAGAGGAGCATTCCATCTCTTCTAAATGCTCCTAGTCTTAGACTCCTCCGTGTTAATTCAAGTTATACTGAGCCTTTTATAACATACATAAACCATCAGCTCTCTTGTTTGATGGGCTTAATACCGAGGTCTTACCTATTCTTATCAGCTTCTAACTCACCTTTTCTTACCCTTACTTACATCTACCCAAAACCTTTTCACTCTACCATACTTTTGCTTGCGACTTACACATATTTGTTTATTCTACT
>NW_017682954.1:0-5196 GCF_001879085.1 Nicotiana attenuata | reverse complement strand
CACCTCCCCTATATATATGACTTCACACTAGTAAACAATCACAAACAGCCCAACATACCCCTATCACTTCATACACAACACGACAACCATAATAGTGTCAAACAATCCGAAAATGTTATGACGAACGACCAACAAACAACCTTTCCATTATGTGGTGTTTCTCCACACCCTTCCTCCTCTCAACTCAATAAAAACAGTAGCAAAAGAGACAACCCAATACCATCACGAAACAGCCTACAAAACAGTCCCACAAGTTCATCAACTCAAAAATTATTTTTCGGTTTACTTAAACACGTTTCGACTTGTCTTTTCTTTCAAATTTAGAAACACAACCAAAAGTACATCATTATACCTCTTATCCAATAAACCGGCCATGAATTCAACCTAGAAATAAGTTCACAACCAGCCAACCATTACACAAGAACAACCAACATACCATTCTTTCGAAACTAGCTAGGTCTATTCTTTACGATCGAGTTACAACTCGCAAACGCATAGATAATGGAAGGAGAAGCATAAAATTACCTTGTACTGAGTATAACCCACGAAATCTGGTCGTTTTTAGTCAAAAATAAGTTCCTCAACATGGCTACAAGAAGGAGAAAGAGAAACTAGCAAGCTGTCCGGACTTTTCAGCACTAGAATCGCGTCGTAACACCCGGAATACCCTAGGGTTTGTGTGGGATTTTGGGGGAGGAGTTGCAGGGGTTCAATTAGGTTTTCTCGGTCTGAAATACAGGTGAAATAACTCAGTTTATATTCCCTTAAAAGATCCCTCTTGGCCGACTTTGGGGCTTTTAATTAAGTCCTCTCATTTTGGCAAGTAGGCGATGCACCTACTTGTCACCTACCAACCCGCGCAGTCCCGCAAAAATGCAAATATCTCTATACTCCAATATCATATTAACAAACGGTTTATTGTGTTGGAAACTAGACTCATTGATATTTAATTTGGTAGGTAGATCATCCCCTAATTCCAAGTATATCGGGAGAAATGCTCAATTATATTTTACCTAATTTTCAGCACATGGAACTTGTGATGACCTTTCCAACTTTTGTTCCACAACTCGCTTGACTTCAAAACATAACACCAACTATCATACGACTAAAATAACTCATATTATAATCTCCTTATAATGTTAATCACCCTGGTTTCACCCCAAAAGTACATGGTAAAACATTCCAACTTGTCGACTTTCGACGAAACTTATTTTCTTCAATTTGTTTAGCTTCTAAGCCTTCAAACTCTCTTGCTACTTGGTATCAATGATATTAAATATTTGTAACCTCCACGTTAACATGATGAACTAATTTTGTAAACTTTTGAAAGATGATTCCACTTTTGAGCTTACATTAATTGACTTATGACGTATTCTTACATACGAAAACATGGGGTGTAACATCATTCCCCCCTTTGGAATATTCGTCCTCGAATGTTGACTAATGCACTTATCTCTCTCATACCCTGTAGCTCTTACGAATACTTTAATATTGTCCTTGACATCTAGGAAACTGTTCTGTAAATAAATCCAAAGGCCAGGGTATTCCCTCCTTTAGGCCTCTTTCTCATACCACGACCTGTTGTCGGAATTCTTCCAATCTCGTAACTGTTGTTACCTTCTGACATGCATCACGTACAACCTTGTACTTGTATGTGTGCCTATGCGACTCTTCTCTCTTTTTTTCTCTAGATTTTAGCCAATCTCTAGGCCTCACTTTGTGAACATATACAGAACTATGACAAGATGTCCCTCTAGGCATCTATAGGTGTACAAAAGTTCTTCGCTTGGTAATTTGTCGAACTTACGACTATTGCTATACCTTACTTCATAGCCTCGGTTATCTATGCTTATGGTTTTACTATATCTCGGTAGGTCATACTATATCCTAACTCTTACTTCGATTTATTATTACCGAGGTCTGCTACCCAACTCCAGATTATTCTCTCACTACTTATCTTACATGTATAAATCTAAGTCATTTAATGCTTCCTTATTACTGTTCATCTTAATAATGACGGTCTAATCTCATCTCATACTTTGCAACTTTTATCCATCCATTGGTGATTCACCTTAATGTTGATCCATAATCTACCGTTGATAACCTGAAACCCCTTACGTAGTACAATGTCACTAGGGCTCATGTCTCATTGGGGAATATCTGAAGTGATTTGCCCGATCCACCTAGGGACGATACTATACTTCAATAACCGTATTTCATAGCATCCTAATATGATTCATCTTATGGGGGTATTCCAATCCCGTGCAATTCATAAAATCCCTTCTCTTAAAATTTTCCTCAATCAAAGGCCTAAATGTCATCCTTTTATAATTTACCACAATTACACCCTTACATTACGACCAGAGGAGCATTCCATCTCTTCTAAATGCTCCTAGTCTTAGGCTTCTCCGTGTTAATTCAAGTTATACTGAGCCTTTTATAACATACATAAACCATCAGCTCTCTTGTTTGATGGGCTTAATACCGAGGTCTTACCTATTCTTATAAGCTTCTAACTCACCTTTTCTTACCCTTACTTACATCTACCCAAAACCTTTTCACTCTACCATACTTTTGCTTGCAACTTACACATAATTATTTATTCTACTCACAACCTTCCTTTAACTCGCTAGCACCTTAGATTCCCTTTTGTGCATTCTCTGCTGTCTTTAAATGTAAGCAATTACTTTTTCTGGTCGTTCTGCCACTTGCTGCATGGATACTTGGCTTATCATAGTGCCCACGAACACTGGAATTCCCTGTAGCTCGTATGCTCTCAAGTATCACCTTTGATGTTTTTTTTCTTTTTTTTTTCTGTTCACTAGCCACGATAGGTGCCACTTTCTTATGGAGTGCATACAATATTATAATGAGACTGTTGTTACAAGATCATTTCCTTTTTAGGTCACTATGCTTAGGTGGAAACCTTCTTCCTTATTTCCTCAGCTAGTCTTTTATTGTAGTACTTAGGGAGACCTTCTGGCTCTTGTAAAGTTGCGAGCTTGATATATCGTACACCCGAAGGAAATTTTCGTTGTTCTTACTCGCCTATAATAATCCTTAGCTACAAAACTTTGTGCCTTTGTGCTCGTAGGGTTACTTCTAAGCTCAAATTTTTATTGTCTCCTTAGTGGCACTCTCTCTTATTTTCATAAACCTTAAAAACGGTACCTTTAACTGCCTCAACTCCTATCTGAATTTTTTTTTTCAAATGATTGTAATCTCGTATCTGCGAGACTGAATTCACTATGTTGCAGTTCACTACATTTATCTTGCATGATCTATTGATTTATCTGTGACCTCTTGTCTAGCCATAACTGGGCTCTTCCTGAATCAACTACTAATTACTCGTTGGTCCATTCTCATATATATATTCCGTGTAATCTCTCTTTGGTTATTTACTTTGTCTTATGTTACCTATCACATTGGTTCCTTATGTATCAAGTGTTCATTCGCACTTATTTATCAATAACATCTTGGCCGAGAGCTCTTACTGCCCTTCTCCGGTGTTGTGCTTGCATAATTTTCTGGAGTCGCGACATATCTGTAGGATCTGAATAAAGGCAAACTCATCCCTTTCTCCTTTTTTTTTACCACATTCTTCCTTTACCATTCCATAGTTACCTCTTCGTATTTGGCGTGTTTTCACATCATCAATGACCCTTACTCGCCTTATGGTAACCCTTCAGTACTGGGGATAACTGAATTCCTTATGCACAAGGGTGACACCTAGAATAATTGGCATACTTATTCCCTTAAGCTTAACTCTGCTCACAGTGCTTGCTCTAGGGAAGCATCTTACTGAATTACCTTTAAGGGTTATTCTTCTGTTGTCCATTCTATTAATGCCAGAATGCAATCTCTAAAATTCTCATGATGCCGACTATTATTAAATCATTCGATCCCCAATTCATGTTCAATTTATCTTGTTCACCAGCCCATACTTATTTCTATTACTCCGGGGTCTAATTTTTTTCCTTCTGGTAATCACGTCGGAGTCACCAACTAATTTCTTGAAATGGGGATATGACTTTATGGCTTATACTCTTTTATTGCGTCAAGGCCTGTGACCTCTTGTCTTTCCCTTCACTTGGCTGTAGACTCTGTCATCCTGTCATATTTTGATTTACTATTATCACCGATTTATCACATCTTACTCATAATATTTCATTTACTCTCTTCTTATCCTCCGACTAATATTTCTATCTATCACTTTATTCTGAAAACTTCAACAAAACGTCCTTTCACTTTTAGCTCCCCTTGCTTCATCTCACTGGCTCTTCGGGATGCCTAAAATTCTCTCTCTCTCTCTCTAGGGGCAGGAGTCATACTAAGGTAAATATTTATCCCTTTTTGGATTCCACTGCCTATCTTCTGAAATTTCTGAATATTCTAGTATTCATATCTGATTGCACTATTCTAGAGTTCATCATCTGGGTGTCTCACAAGGAGATCTATTACCACATCCGCACTACCCTTCGGAAATGTTAGCTAATGATAACAATCCATCCATAATTTTTGGTTACACTAATCCCAGCTTGATCCTCATATTACATCATTCTCTTAAATTATATTTGTCAGCTCCCATAGGGCATAATTGAGATGGGTGTGGTCAATTGTATATAACTCTGTTACTGTTTAAGGTAACTCAGAATGCATGTATTTCTCTGCCTGAATTGTAAATACTGAACCTTCATTAACTGGTACCTCGTAACCTTCGCCACCTTGCTTCTTTTATTTGTTGAAACTTGTATCTAGCTTCTGATTCTCTTGTTGCTTTTTACCATATGGGTGGATAGATATCCATGCCTTGGGGCTCCTTCTCAAGAAGCTCACACATCTTAGTAGACACATGATCTGCTGAAGAACTTATATTTACTCATCATCAGTGTGATGCAAAATCGAGTTCCTCTAGCTCAGCTCTTCCAGAGCCACATTCAATCTCTCATTAACTATCTTTCTCGATGTAGGTATCATTGTATTACGGATAAAATAGAATTTAGAAGTTTGAATTCTTACAACTGAGCTCTACTACACGATCTAGAGTAAGAAGAAAGAGTGACAGTCCTAAATGCCTTGTAGCCTCCTGCTTATAAGTGTGGTGCACGACACACCCATAAACAAGACTCTACTAGACACGGCTTGTAGACTCCCTAAGACAGAACTGCTCTGATACCACTTTGTCACGACCCAAAC
>NW_017682953.1:4190-9100 GCF_001879085.1 Nicotiana attenuata | reverse complement strand
CAACTAACGAACCTGCCGGTCCAGAATAGCTACCGGCTCCTCCTCATAAGATAAATCCTTATCCAACTGGACAGTGCTGAAGTCTAACACATGACCTACGGACCTCCGAATTCACTTCCGATCGCGCTCCCAACTCCAGAATCACCATACGGAGCTGCTCCCAGACTCGGAATCCCAAACGGACATCGATATCACTGAAATGCACTTCAACCCAAACTTATGAAATTTCTTTCAAAATGCTACTTTCCACAATAGGCGCCAAAATGCTCGCGGGTCATCCAAAACCCGATCCGGGCATACGCCCAAGTCCGAAATCATCATACGAACCTGCTGGAACCTTCGGATCCCGATTCCGAGGTCGTTTACTCAAAATTCCAATCCTAGTTAATTCTTTCAACTTAATGCTTCCAAAATGAGAATTCTCTTTCCAAATCAACTCTGAACTTCCCGAAACTTAATTCCGACCACGCGTACAAGTCATAATACCTGATATGAAGCTGTTTATGGCCTCAGACTGCTGAACGACGTGCTAGAGCTCAAAATGACCGGTCGGGTCGTTACATTCTCTCCCACTTAAACATACGTTCGTCCTCGAACGTGCTGAGAACTACACTGAAGTAGTCTGAAATCACTGTTTATCTTCTCATGCACCTTCCCGTGCTACCACAACTCAGTTGAGCACATCAGCTCGATCAATTCTGAAGATATTCCCTTTTATCCAAGCAAATAAGCCTTAGAGCCCAATTCCAACATCCGGAATTCTATACCCGACCTGTTTCCAACATAAGATCACCATATCAATCACTACACGTTGTACCCAAACATGGCTGCATAACTTTGCTGAATTCACACCTAGCATCACTTTACTCACCGGACCACAATAACATTTTCTTATCAACTTAGTCAAAATTCCACGAATCTGATGCTCCCATTGCACCCCATGACATACACAGGTCTTACTCTAACTCTTACAATACCGCCACGACGGAAGATAGGCGTAGAATTTCATGACCAATTGTTGAATCCACAAATCATTGGGTCTTTACTCCTGACAAGAACCCTCGCCTCATTCTGAACCGAATAATGGTCTTAGTTCCTTAATATACTTCATATACTCAGATTACACTGATTTCGAATTCAATGATCTCGTCTCACCCAGTACGAACTGCTCAGGCAGTAAGCCACCCCGGACATAATCAAAAGTCTCATATGACGCCACCATGTGCCAATAGGCTACCAATTCGAACGCGATACAATAGGAAAACGAACTTCGAAAAGGAAATCCAATTACCCCGCTCGCGAATCATACATGCGACGCGGTCAACATAATTAAACAAACACCTCGCTCGCGAATCATACATGCGACGCGGGCACACAGCTAATATAAGTTCCTCCCAGGAAAGGAGGAAACAAAACACATAAAACAGACACGGGGAACTGTACCCAACATCATGCTGTTGCGGCGCGCAACCCGATCCAAACAACATACCCATGGCGGCGTGCCACCTGGTCCACACATAAAATTCACGTAAGGAGGTACACACCGAGCTAGATTACTCATTACGACAAGATATCGAATATCGGTCATAAGCATGCCATGTGCATAATACCAACCCTGGGTAGACATATAGTGCCATAAGCTACAAACTCAAGCACAACTGAGGTGTGATATACGATCTGAACCTCAAGAGCCATTTTGCTCATATAACATCATCTCTACGCGGAACCTCAACACATAAGCAATTTCCCAAGCCGTCTCACAACTCACACGGCGCAATGTATCATTACATGAAATATCTGATGACGATATAGCACCCAGACTACTCCTCCATAAGGAGCGCATTACTGAAGTAAACACATCTGGCCTGATATAGAGCCCCATATTCACATTTAAATCCATCCACAGACCTCTAGCTGATCCTGATCGCGCTGAACTAGGCTAATAACCTTTCAAAGGTCCATAATAACTCCCCTCTCTCTCGTAACATATAGGACCGACCATCATAACTGGAGTAATCATCCACAATCCATAACCCAATAAATCGAGTGCCCTCCAGGAAATAAATTCTCAAATTTACGATGTCACCACAAATCCTCACACTTGGTTTACTCTTTAACCACTCAAGTGGCTACAGGCCACACTCATACAACCTTCCCGTGGGCACGCTCCCACAACCTTCCGCAACAGATAACCGACCTGTACCTCCAACTCACCGGCCGCACTAACGCTAAAAAGCGGTCAAGAATCCTTAACAAGGATGCAAAGCCCTGTTTACAAACACCGATCTCAGGTGACGCTGAAGGCAATACCAAATTACTTTAAACATCGAGACCGCTTCCCTGCTCATCCGAGCTCGTGACTTCCTTGTCAACACCGAACTGCAACCTTGATCCTCTCTTCGAATTCCATGCCACTCGCCGCACCCAACATGCCACTATATGATAGAACACGATCTTTCATCATAGATCCGTAACCACAAATGGATTAACACTTCATCATATAAAACTCTTCACTTATCTCACTTCAGGAGAACCATAGCAACACACAGGTGAATTCTCATAACCGTAGAATATGCAAATCTCTGAGTAGTGGTCTAAGCTACCACAGCCCTTTCGGAGTCCGCCTACGCATAGCAGGCCATATCAGTATAATACTTCTGAATAACATCAATTACGGCGGCCGACCAGCCTCACACGTGCCGCCATAATTCACTTGCATAACTCAATCGCGCTGAAGGAACTGATCACAGCCACCAACGTGCCAATTCAACTATGGCTAATCAATTTATCTTCTTCCAATTTATCATTGATTGCCTTAGAAATAATAATAACTCCATTCAACACATAACATACTCCATCCGCACTCATCCCGAGTGACCTTGAATCACGAGATCATGCTGTCTCAAATCCCACGAACCATTTCATACCCCCCCCCCCAAATGCTACACTGCAAGTCAAAACATCATAGAACATCCTGTACCCCTTCTCATAAGCTGCTACCAAGCTTGATTCTTAACCGTACGTATAGGCTCGAAATCACTAGGCACTACGCTTTGCCCCTTGAATCCACTAGGACCGTTGCTGAGAGCCGCCCGCTCTGACTCGGCCCCGAATATTAATCAATTCCATAAATCTTCTAGCACATGAATACCCTCTCGGCGAAGCACCCGGCAAAATCACTTCCCTTGAAACCCACATCTATACAAGGCATAAATCCTGAATCCTTCCCCAAGTCTGAACATGGCCAATAAGGCCAACCTTAGCACGCCTCTAACAATTCCTTTTCTCGAATTACCACTTATGTTCTTTTCCTGTAGCTGAAATAACCCATCAATGTGCTAATAATCAGAAACCTCGCAAGTAGTTAATCGGGCAGTCCTTAATCATAGGCGGTGGGACTCTCCCACTTAGCCTGAAGCCATTATTACACAAATTCTGGAATTCACCAGGATTCTTTATCTCTTGTTGACATAACCTTGCGCAATCAACCGCCAAAATTCTTGGTATCTTTCTGTAAAACCCTCTTGTTATTCTCTGAATCACCAACCACGCTCACACGACCGATCTCTTTGCTGTATAGCCAATAGAACCCTTTGCAGAAGCTTCGCCAACCATGCGACCGCCGTCCTGCTCACTGGAGATATCCCGCCTGTGGAATCTACGTGCCGACATTTTCTAACACTGCTACACGGGGTGCAATCACCATGACATTAATGGCCCCTCCTGAGTTCAAGCTCACTCTAGCTGTACAAGTCCATTCACCCTTCGTGGACATCAATTAGTTGCACGGCAACATCTCTTCAACTCAAAGTTAGGTTGTATCCTCCTTCATGTCAAGCAGCTCCTTTCCGTTATATCAAATCTCCTGCCGCATAATATCCCATACTTCAAATTAATCCGTAGGCCCAAATCACCGGTCACTAAAATTTCCCAAATCGCTCCAAACTCTCCCACTTTGGCGAAACACACCCCTTTAGTCGACTACTCGACCTTTGCTTCTTATACCTGGCCTTCTAGAAATTTTAACCACCGCCTGACACTCCCCACATGTCCTTCCTTATCCTCTGCTTCTCAGTTGTCACCTTAATTAGAATCTATCTTCGGGCATTTGAACCCACAATTGCTGCTAACCCTGAACCCTTCCGAAGGTCATCTTTCTCGAACCGTCAAAATTAGAAACACTGATTCAATCCTAAACCACCGCACCCTGTGGTATCTGACAGTCGCATCTCCAATACTATTTCACGATATATTGCCCCAAAGGCGAATTGTAGAAGACCATAACACCAGCGAACTTAGTACGTTCAATTAGGACAACGACACCTCATCGTAGAAGAAAACTCCACCACGCTCGCAAATACCAAGTCTCGTTACTCCACCAGCCCACATCTGACCATTCTTAGTCTGATCGCCTTTCCCTCGCCGGGGGTAAATTACCGAATTCTCTAGATTATGCACTGAGTAAACCTCCCTTCAAGTCATTCACTGCCCCGACACGTAGGCAAACGTCCTACCCTCATATCAATACTGCGGAACAATAGTTTATAGCATCGTGGCAACTTGTGCCTAGCCTCAGAGCTCTCAGAAGTACCGCTACTGAGCTAAAACGACAGAATATTCTTCCACAAGGCGACGATAATAGCTCAGACAACTATGCAGGGAAAAATACCCCGCACTGCATCGCTAGTACCATTACAATTCTTCAATTCTCGATTTATAAGAAACGGTTCGCGTCGCACAAGATTGAATAGGAAGGAATTGAAGGCATAAGCCTCCATGGATCAAATCGCACGATGAGGAATCAAGAAGGGAAGTACTCCTAACAGTCCTGCAGCCTCCCGAGGATAAGTACAGACGTCTCCGTACCGATCCGCGAGACTCTACTAGACTTGCTCATGACTCGTGAGACC
>NW_017682953.1:0-708 GCF_001879085.1 Nicotiana attenuata | reverse complement strand
CCTTGCCTTGAGATAGGAGATAAATTACCTCATGGCAATGCCGTATACCTTTCCATTCTAAAGCAGGCTCTCCTGGAAACTGAAATCAAACCATCTTTGATCTACACTTGATGTTAGCATAACAAAAGGCCAATCAATCCATACCTATTATAATATCAAGTTCTACCCAACAGACACCACGTATCTTATCCTTGTTTATTATCAAATCTATCACGGGCCATTTCGGGCCACATCCATATATATAGGTAACAATATTTAAACATAACTTGCATAACTAATTTACAAAAAGGTTTATATGCATAGGGGTCGACTAGGCCGTAGACATGTCTATTCGGATGTTCCCGCTATTTTTAAATATTGAGAATTTTGAGGCCAAGGAGTGCTGATATTATGATATAGCAGCCCGCATAGTCCAACATTCATCTCTGTCTTTTTCTTAATTTTTTCTTTTTTCCCTTCATCTTTAGACTTTTTCTGCTCCTTCTAAGTTATTAATCAATTATTTTTCCATTTCTATATCCTCCCATAAATAATTTAATTTTTTTGCTTTTTTTCTTTCATCTTGAGACTTTTCTTAGTGACTAATCAGTTATTTTTTCCCTTTCTAATGTTTCTATATCCTCCCATAAATAATTTAATATTGGTTGAATTTCATAGACACACGCTATGTATGAAGAAATAAGGACGGAGAAAGAGAAACGAAAGAGA
>NW_017682952.1:8253-9103 GCF_001879085.1 Nicotiana attenuata | reverse complement strand
GATTAAGCTTGAGGTTGTATCTGCGGAGTCTCTAGAAGAATTTCCTCAAGTCCTTGACATGGTCACATTGTTTTCTCGACTTTATGATCACGTCGTCCACATAGACCTCAATTTCCCGATGTATCATGTCATGGAACATGGTGGTCATCGCCCTCATATACGTTGCCCCTACGTTCTTCAACCCAAATGGCATGACTCTGTAACAATACGTTCCCCAAGGCGTGATGAATGCCGTCTTTTCCGCATCCTCCTCATCCATCAAAATCTGGTGATAGCCCGCATAGCAATCCACGAAGGAACCAATCTCATGTTTGGCACAATTGTCAATCAATATGTGGATGTTTGGTAACGGGAAGTTGTCCTTTGGACTCGCCTTATTGAGATCACGGTAATCTATGCACACTCTGGTCTTTCCATCCTTCTTTGGCACAGGCACAACATTGGCTAACCAGGTGGGATACTGCGAGACCCTGATGACCTTTGCCTCAAACTGTTTGGTGACCTCTTCTTTGATTTTCACACTAATATCTGTTTTAAATTTCCTTAGCTTCTGCTTGACCGGAGGGCATGCTGGGTCAGTGGGCAATTTGTGAACCACCAAATCACTGCTCAAACCGGGCATGTCGTCATACGACCATGCAAAAACATCTGTATACTCAAAAAGTGCTTTAATTATCTCTTCCCTGAGCTGAGGTTTCAAATGGACACTTATTTTCGTTTCCCGTACATTCTCCTGATCCCCTAAATTGATTAGCTCTGTGTCATTCAAATTAGGTTTGGGTTTTTCTTCAAAGTGGCTTAATTCTTTACTGATTTCCTCAAAAGCTTCCTTATCATCATATTCTATTTC
>NW_017682952.1:0-5720 GCF_001879085.1 Nicotiana attenuata | reverse complement strand
GACACCAGATGACCATAATAGGTTGGCTCCAAAGCCTGAAGGAAATAATCAACCATCTCATTCTCTTTCATTGGAGGATCGACTCTTGTTGCTTGCTCTCTCCACCGAAAACCATACTCTCTAAAGCTTTCTCCGGGCTTCTTCTCAATTTTAGTCAGTGATAGACGGTCCGGGACAATTTCGAGATTGTACTGAAAATGACATGCAAATGCTTGAGCCAGGTCGTCCCAAGTGTACCATCGGGTATGGTCCTGTCGTGTGTACCACTCCAACGCTGCTCCACTTAGACTTTGACTAAAGTAAGCCATCAATAACTCATCCTTTCCCCCAGCTCCTCTCATCTTGCTACAGAATCCCCTTAAGTGGGCCACCGGATCGCCATGGCCATCATATAAGTCAAACTTGGGTAACTTGAATCCTGCTGGCAACTGGACGTCAGGAAACAGGCACAGATCCTTGTAAGCTACACTCACTTGTCCTCCGAGCCCCTGCATATTTCGGAATGACTGTTCTAGGCTCTTGACCTTCCGGATCATTTCATCTTGCTCAGGGTTTTTGGGAGGCTTTTCTTCTTTTGCTGAGAGATCAAGGCAGGGAGTGTAAGGGCATGGCTCTGGCGGTTTGAAAGTAGCTTCGGGTGGGTAGTACTGGTTATCATGAGTTTGGAACAAAGGTTCGCTGGAAGACCTGTGTAGTGCGACCGGTGGAGGAGCCACAAGCACAGGAGTAGTTGGTGGTGGAGGGCATGGAATTTGTTTGGGTGGTGGAGGTGGTGGTGTTTGAGAAGTGGTTCCGTAGTACTGCTGGTAAGTAGGGAAAGCAGGAGATGAGTTCACTGTGGGAGGATCATGAGGCTGAGCTAGTGGTGGGAGGTAGGTGGGGTTAGCAGGATAGGCTGGTGGTGGATGTCCCTTCGACCAGGCCTGGTACATCTCGGCCATTTGTTGCTTCAATTTATACATCTCCTTCTTCATTGCATTAACGTCCACTACTTCCTCCTCCCTAGATGGGTCGACAAAGCTTGCTTCCAATTCCTGGTTGACCATGTTTGATTTATCCTTAGAGGGGGTGTTGTAGGGATGGGTTGCCAGAATGCCGGTCAACTTAACCACTTGCCTGGACTCATCAACAACAACTTTGTTAGCGGTTAGGGCATTAACAGATAGATAACCGCACATTGAGGGGTGAATGCACCTAAGCAGTTAACCATTTCTATTATGCCTTTGCTCAGTCACATGCGTCATCCCGGCTTGCCAATTGTAAACTTTCTCTTCTCCTTTCTTTTTCCTTTTCTCCTTGGTTTTCCTTAACCGCTCTTTTCCTCAAAATTATTTTTCCACTCTTATTTTTCCTTTTCTCTTGCCATCTTTTTATCTTTGTTTTCTTTTCCTCTTTTGTTTGCCTTTCCTTTCTTGTTTCTCTCACCTTTTATTACTATTACGGTCGAATCCTATGGACATTGCCTACGTATCGCGACCCCGCGTGAATCAGACCAAGCGTAGTTCTTGCAAATAGATGCGAAAAATGCAAGAAATAAAGACACAATTTTTCGGGAAATTTTCAAATTTCATTAATAACTACTGCAATTACAAAGCTACCAAACTATTTGTTGTTCTTTTCCTCAAAATGGATAGTACAAAACTAGACTCAAAAGCAAAAATACAGACTCGATTATCTAGGAATACATCACAGCTTCAAATCCTGGGGCCCGCGGGGCATCTCTCGGCATCGCCGCGGGCCTGCGTGCGAGACCCTTTTGCAACTGATCCAGATCGTTCATGACCTGGCGAACGAATATCATCACGGAAGCAAAGAACGTGGTACGACCCATCCGCTCACCAGCTTGGCACTTCATGACAATGTAGTTGGCAATGTTTCTGATTCGTTCCCTAATTTAGCCCTTTTCTTGGAGCAGCCAACTTATCTGTTGGGTACGAGCCTCTAGTACCTGAGAATCCTGGAGGTGAAGGTCCTGTAACAATTTTATTTCCTTTTCCATCTCAGCGATTAACCCATAACACTGTTCCCTCTCGGCCCGAAATTCTTTGTCCTGTCGAGCTGCCTTTTCTTCAAGAGCATTCATTTTTCTTTTCATGTTAGCAATGGTTCCCTCATAGTTCTTCTTCATTTGTTGTACAAACTGGGCCCTTTCCTCGGTCTTTTTTGCCCATTGTGCCCGAAGTTTTGCCACGTTCCCCTCGGATTTTTCTAATTCCTCCTGACATTCCAAAACTTGTTTCTTCAAACCTTTTATCAATCTCTCGTCGGATAGACTTCTTTCCCGACTCCTGGCATCTATTTTCATTTGCTGAATTTGGGCTTTGAGAGCTTCATTCTCCTGGGCCAATTTCTTCTTAACACCTTTGTCGGCTGCGGCTTGCAATGTGTTTTCAAACCGGAGCTCCTGAACCTGTTTTTCCAATGCTCATATTTGGGCCCTATACTCCTTTTCCTTAGCTAACCAATCCCACTGCACCCGAGCCTCGTTAGTGAATTGTTGCACATGTGGCCTTTTGGCGGGTCTCTCAGGAATTTGGAATCTCTTACCAAACCAGACCAAGTATTTGGGATCTACCTCACCTCTGGCTCGATCCTGTACTATAGTCTCGGGTTCAAGGTACCTGCACTCATTCCAAATCTTTCGAATTCTGCCTTCAGGGAATGCAGCTTTCGGGCCTAACTCGATTACTTGCTCACTCAAGTCTTCATCGTTGTGCACTGTCTGGAATCTTCCAAATTGCCGCAAAACTCGGTAAGGAGCATAAGGTTGTATGCTTCGAATACCCATCAAAAGAATATAAGAGACCTCTGCTGATGTGTATACAGCTTCAGTAGCATGGAGCCATCCATAAGCCCATTCAACTTTATCTGCGGTCAAGGATCTTAAGCATGACGACCAAGCCTCAGTACCCTCAGGGAATTCAATACCTGTCACCCGGGTCTCGAATTCTGCAAGACAGCTCACTCCAGTTAAACCGTAGTTCATATAGCCTGTGCGGTGACAGAGGTATTCCTGTATCCACAATTGTAAGAGCACATTGCAACCTTGAAAGAATTTTTCCCCTTCCCGACATTTGGTCAAAGCTCGGTACATTTCTGCTACAATCAGGGGAACCACCGTGCTGGTAGGTTTTTTCATGGCAACATCTAGCATCCCTACCAAGCCAAGGTCTATGTGACCGTCCTTTCTTGGACAAATTACTACTCCCAAAAAGGCGACCATGAAGGTTAATCCCCGTCGGGCTTTCCATTTGTCTTTATTTCCAGCATGTGTCAATCCTGTGTTGGGTTCCTCGAAACCGTTGGGGTTACCATACCGGTGATATAAGAAATGCAATGTACAACACCCTTCCGCTAGATGCGGGTCTTGAATATCCCGGCTGATGTTCAATAAATCTAAGAACCTATGAAGGGTTACCGGTCGTGGGGCCAATGGGTATCTACCTCGGAGGTTCCCGTTGAGACCGGCGTGTCTGGCAATCTCTTCTAGTGTAGGTGTGAGTTCAAAATCTGAAAACCGGAATACATTACGGGTCGGATCCCAGAATGGTATCAATGCCTCAATAATATCTTTCCTTGGTTTGATGTTTAGCAAATCAACGAGACCACCCAGACTTTTGACCACGGTATCTCTGCTTCCTTTTCCCAAATCATGCCACCACATGTGAAGTTTCAAAGGGATCTCGCTCAGGACTGAGAAGGTTTCGATGTTACTTGAATCCATCCTGCACATTTATTAGGGGATTTTAATGACTTATTTTGAAAAAAAATGGCTATTTGTGCAAAAATTCTTTATTTAGAAAACAGGCCTTGGATTTGCAAATACGGCCTTTCAGCACTTCTGGGAGGAAGATTTTAAGGCTGTGCCCGCAAACCATGTAAAAATATCTCGGGGTGGCTGTTCTTGCAAAAACGGTCTTCCGGCGTCCTTTTAGGGACATTCGGCTTATTTTAGACAAGAATGGCATCACCCAACTTATTTATGATTAAAATTAAAATTTTGACATTTTTGGCTATTTTTGCAAAGGGGAGGTTGGACCCGATGAGGGTTGCCTACGTATCTCACATCCGGTGAGAATCAAACCGGCGTAGTTCGGGCAAATAAACCTAACTATTTTTGAAAATAGGACTCTTTGTTTTTGTTGGCAAATACACCATTTCTGAAAGCAGAATTCATTTTTTGTGTTTTCTTGTTTAGTGGCAAACAAACTAATTAATTAAAAAAAAAATTCTTTTCCATTGGTAAACAAATCAAACTAAAGAAAACTACTTTCTTTTTTTTTTTTATTTTCAAAAATCCGGCAGCATTTCGGTACTACTTGGACATTGGTTTTTCAAAACTAGCGGTTACCCTCACTTAGTCCCAACACTGTTTATTTCATAATTCACTCATTTAGACAAGCCGGTCAGCATGCAAAGCCGAGCAAATAAATGCGCAAGTGGCACGTAAGATGCATCAGGATGGTCCATTATTTCAGGTCACCTGTCCTAGACGGACCCAACCCCTGTGTTGAGTCCCTTAAGTCAAATGCATATGATGCAAACAAGCGTCCTACTAGGGATCCGGCATGAGGTTTTGTTTTTCTAGGTTTAACCCTAGGTTTATTGGTCTAGACCTGGCTTACCCGAGCGGACAACTCGGGCCGAGGGGGAGGCAGTGTACCGGGGATACAGAAGCTCCGCCGGCTTTGCAACTTATCCAAACCTCGTTCTAAATGGGAACGACTCTAAACAGAAGAGAAGCTACACGAAGTGCACCCTTCTCCATGATGTAGAAGACTCAGAAAGAGGAAGGGATTCGCGACAGTTTCTATATACAATTCAACAAATATTAAAGCGGTAAAACATTTAGCACAATAGCATGGAACATGTAAAACAATCAAATAAAGCCAAATATAACAATTTAACTGAGCTCGAATTAACCCTGAACCGAAATTCTGGGTTCTTGTCCCCAGCAGAGTCGCCAGAGATGTCACACCTCCTTTTTCCCTACACCCCAGAAAAGGGTATAATAAAAGGAGTTTTTCCAATTAAAGGACAATCGAAACGGGATTCATTTATTAAGAAGTTCAGAGTCGCCACTTGGGAGATTTATGGTGTCCCAAGTCACCGGTTTGAATCCCGAATCGAGGAAAGGGTTTGACTCTGTATTAACAGTCGCGAACCAGAAATCCGGGTAAGGAATTCTGTTAACCCGGGAGAAGGGGTTAGGCACTCCCGGGTTCCGTGGTTCTAGCACGGTCGCTCAACTGCTATATTTGGCTAAAGTCTGATTTTAATACATGTTATCCTATTGCAATTTTAGAATTGTTTAACCGCTTTTAATTAAATTTTTTATGAATGTGAATGCCGTTTAAGAGCGTATTTTTGGATCACGTCACATGAAATGCACCCGGATCTTTGACACCTCTTATTCAACGTTTTGGGATTTGGATTTGGGTCGCATGAAATGCACACCCGTAGTTAAGAAGGTAAAATTATTAAAAAGCACGCCTAAAGTGGCTAGCGTCTTGTTAACTTTGTGGGGGGCCATGAAAATTCGCTAAATGGCACGTCCCGAATTTCTAAAGATTTTAATAAAAAAGCATCTGATGAGGGCCCCGCAATTTATATGTTTTGTGTGGCGAGGCTCGTCTCTATTTTTAGTTTTAAGGGCCATCCTAGAGCAAGCTATAATTTTCACGTTAATTTGTCTCTAAAGAATCCTATTTAATCGATTT
>NW_017682951.1:0-9103 GCF_001879085.1 Nicotiana attenuata | reverse complement strand
AAATCTTGTACGTTCAATCGCACTTAGATATCATGTTCATAGGTCTTAAACAAATTTTTGCACTTAGATATCATGTTCATAGGTCTTAAACAAAATTCAGCACCTAGATATCATGTTCATAAGTTTAAAACGAGTCTTCTACATTTTATACCATGTTCAAAATCAACTACGCGTAGAAAGCATGCATATAGGAACTCCTAATCGAATCTGAATCGCTTCATTCACATATGGAACTAAAATCAGTAACAACGGGTACTGTTAGCTGTAGAACTTATATTCTTCGTTAAAAACTGGCCTTTCTTTTAACAATCTGACTCCATTTTTAATCAGTATATGTCCAGTTTGCTTTAAACCCTGTTATTTCGTTGCTTTCTGAATTCAATAGATACCATGCCTATTGGATCCTTGTCCAACACTTAGGCAAGCCTTAGGGTAAAGTCATAAATTAAATCAGTTCTATTAATAAATACAACCAGCTGGCAGGCCTGATTCGGGCTTCTTATTTGAATTGTGTAATAAATCAGTCTGTCTCAACCTTTAAGCTCTTGTATGTTTAGTACTTAATTAGACCCTAAACAATATGTGTAAGTCATGCTAATTACGTGTTTCTTTGTTTAAAGGGGGCATATTTGAGCCTTTGCTTGTTATGTGCTTTCCCCTAACTTGTTATATGTGTTTTGTATGTCGCATTAGAATTTTGCCCCTTTGAAACCACAAATAAGCCTAACATCCCTTCCCTTTATGATTAGTAGTCCTCATGCCTCCAGGACTGATAGGATTGGGACGGGTAGTAGCATGCAATAGGTAAACGAGACCATTCCGCGCTTTAATACCTTAACGGGGTGGGAAGGGTAGATATGGATATGATGACCACGCGATAATGTCACGTGTAGCCCCTCATTGAGGAGTGATTACCGGGCATTGTGTGGGGTGATCCATATTATTAATAAACCTAGGACCCCTCTCCGTTTATTTCTTTCTTTTCAGCATTTTACTTCTTTATTTTTAAAATTAGTTTTTCAATTACTCTTTCAAACCTTGTTTACTTTCAAAACTTTATATGATGAAATCCCCTCTTATTTGAGCCCTATTTGTTTATATGCTAATTGTACCCAAATTCACAATAACAGTCTGGCCGGGAACCACACTAGTGGATTCTGAGGGGTGCCTAACACCTTCCCCTTAGAATAATTTCAAGCCCTTACCCAATCTCTGGTTACTCAAATCAAATCTCCTTGGTGTCCTAATGCACCCTAATCATTAGGTGGTGACTCTTTAAATCAAACCCAATTCCCAAAAGGAATGAGTTGTCCTCCCAAATGTCATAAACCCGATTTTGCGAGAAATAGGGGGCGTGACAACATGGCGACTCTGCTGGGGATCTTTAGGCTTTTACCATTTCAGACCTTTATTGTGAATTTATGCTTCTTTACGCACAATTATTTGTTTATTTCCTTTAAGCATTCAATTTTCTTTTCAATTGCCAAACTGACTGATCTCCTTTTTCTTTTCTTTACTGCTTGTCATTACTACTGCTTTTCATTATGAAACTGTTATATTTACTGCTTTCTTAACGTGTAAATACATGACTACATGCCTTTAACTGTTGCATAATCATGCTCAACATCATATTCCACTCGTGCCAAACAAAATCCTATAGCAATGCTTATAATGAGTGGTTGCGCTCTTTCGATATTATTACCCCCTAAATTCGGAAACGGCATATTTGCGGTAAAACCAGTCGATCAACGGTGTAGTCGACGGTTCCGTGCCTTCCCCCCTTGAGTTGTCCGCTCAAGGGTACCAGTCTAAAACCCCATAGAAACCTTACTCCGTTTAAACTGTGCATACATCATGGTCAAACCTAGTTGGATCAGTTATGTTGTCCACATAATGATCCTTTAAGATAGCCTTGTCCAAAGTCCACTGGGTTTCCCTAAACCCAAACGGACATCACCACGTTCTGTGCATTTATTTGGAGAACTAAAAATGCGTCATGCTAATTATTGATATTAAATAGTCGAGCCTGGTGAGGGTAAGGGCCTAATTTGCCTTGCAGGAATATGAGGTACGAAGTCCCCAGATTCGGCATGGTCACCAACATCCACCCAAGATTGCTAAGCTCGTGAAAAGATTTACACTCTAGTGACCAAAATCGTTTCTCAAAAGGGTCGAAGATTACCAAAATGCTGAAGGAACCGAAGGCGGACACCTAGCCAGGGCCTACCTATTGCTGGGACTTCGCGAGTCGGGAAAGCTGTTCGATAGAGCCAGGGATGCCGAATCTGGGGAAGGTCCTTCTGGGACCAAGTAGGATAGGAGTTTTTCTTTTCGCTCTATCAAATGTAATAAGGACGATGGCCATTAGTGATTTCCATTTCCTGTTTATTTAGTGTCAATTTGGGATTCGTCTATTTTTTATCAATAAAATGAGGCATTTAGCATCCTAAGTTCTCCAAATCAATTTGTCGCTAGGCCTACCTCAGGCATAAAGAGGTCCCCGAATTAGGACGCATTTTACATTCCTGCACTATGTGTTTAAATATTGCAATACTTTTCATAATCCTCACTAACTTGGTAACCTTTTTGTTTTTTTTTTTACTTTTTGTTTTTTTTCCCCTCCCCAAAGGTTAGTTCGTGCACTCTGACATGATCATCTTAAGCAGAGGAGCATGCCTCAATAACTGGACCATCGAAACCACCAGAGCCCGGCGAGCCTCGGGGTAGCAAGGCTGAACAAGCATCATGCACTATCTTTTATTTTTACGAGGTAACTTTCCTTTCGCATTTTAAATTTCCGCAATAAGATCTTCAATGTTCAAAATAGTTATGGAATTTATCAAAGCGTTTCGATTTTTCTTATAAATAAACACTCTTATTATTTTCTCTCATTACTCTACTTATACAGCATTACTATTACTTATCTTGATGAACCGATGACTGTGACATGCAATGAGACAACGCAACAAACGGATATAGATTCAGAGGAAGATGACATACCGGAAGAGATTGGTAAGGAAATCGAGAGCTTTGAAAACAGGCCGAAGTCCAACCTGGACGAGACTGAGATTGTTAACTTGGGAGATGAAGAGAATGTCAAAGAAACACGAATCAGCGTTCACTTATCGTCATCAGAAAAGAAGGAATACACCGAATTTCTAAAGGAGTATGAGGACATATTCGCCTGGTCATATGATGACATGACCGGTCTGAGTACATCTGTTGTGGCTCACAAACTGCCAGCTGATCCAACATGTCCGCCGGTAAAGCAGAAGCTCAGAAAATTCAAGCCAGATATAAGTCTGAAAATCAAGGAAGAAGTCACCAAGCAGGTCAAAGCCAAGGTCCTCAGGGTAGTGGAATACCCAACGTGGTTAGCCAATATCGTGCCAGTACCAAAGAAGGACGGGAAGGTTAGAGTCTGTGTCGACTAACGGGATCTCAACCGGGCCAGTCCGAAAGACGACTCCCCTTGCCAAATATACACATCCTGATCGACAATTGTGCCAAGCATGAATTGCAATCATTTGTGAATTGTTTCGCCGGTTACCATCAGATCTGGATGGATGAAGAAGATGCTGAGAAAACGGCTTTCATCATGCCGTGGGGAATGTACTGCTACAAGATGATGCCGTTTGGGTTAAAGAATGCAGGGGCCACCTACATGAGGCCTATGACTACCATATTTCATGATATGATACACAAGGAGATCGAGGTGTACGTAGATAACGTTATCATCAAGTCCAAGAAGGCCACTAATCACATGGAAGATTTGAGGAAATTCTTCAATAGACTGCGGAGGTACAACCTGAAACTGAATCCCGCAAAGTGTGCATTTGGGGTTCCTGCTGGAAAATTACTTGGGTTCATTGTGAGTCCTCGGGGAATAGAACTGGATCCATCAAAGGTCAAAGATATTCAAGAACTGCCACGCCAAGACAGAGGACGTGATGAGTTTTTCGGGGAGACTCAACTACATCAGTCGGTTCATAGCACAATCTACAGTTATCTGTGAGCCAATCTTTAAGATGTTAAAGAAGGATGCCGCCACCAAGTGGACTGATGAATGCCAGAAAGCTTTCGACAGGATCAAGGAATACCTGTCAACACCACCAGTCTTAATTCCGCCTGAGCCAGGTAGACCTTTGCTACTTTACATCGCAGTATTAGATGGTGCCTTCGGTTGCATCCTGGGGCAGCATGATGAAACGGGAAGGAAAGAGCAGGCCATTTACTATCTCAGCAAGAAATTCACTCCGTTCGAGGCCCGGTATTCTCTGTTAGAATGCACATGCTGTGCTCTGACTTGGGTGGCCCAGAAGCTGAGACATTACTTCTGTGCCTACACTACGTATCTCATATCAAGGATGGATCCTTTGAAGTACATTTTCAGAAGCCCATGCCCACCGGCAAGCTGGCCAAGTGGCAAATCCTGTTGAGTGAATTCGACATTGTCTATGCAACTCAGAAAGCAATCAAGGGACAGGCACTAGCATATCACCTTGCTGAAAACCCCGTGGATGGAGAATACGAACCCCTGAGGACGTATTTTCCCGATGAAGAGGTATCATTCATAGGAGAAGACATTGCGGAATCCTATGATGGCTGGAGAATGTTTTTCGACGGAGCAGCAAATTTCAAAGGAGTCGGCGTGGGAGCAGTCCTAGTATCAGAAACCGATCAGCATTATCCGGTGTCAGCTAAGTTCAGGTTCCCATGCACTAACAACATGGCCGAGTACGAAGCTTGTATCTTAGGGCTCAAGATGGCTATTGACATGAACATACAAGAGTTGCTAATAATCGGAGATTCAGATTTACTCATACATCAGTTACGGGGAGAATGGGCAACCAAGAACTCTAAGATACTCCCGTATCTGCATCACGTGCAAGAACTGAGGAAGAGGTTCACAAAGACGGAATTCCAACATGTTCCCAGAGTCTAGAATGAGTTCGCCGATGCATTGGCTACCCTGTCATCCATGATACAACATCCAGACAAAAACTTCATTGATCCCATTCCAGTAAAGATCCATGATTAGCCAGCTTATTGTGCCCACGTTGAAGAAGAGGCGGACGGAAAGCCTTGGTTTCATGATATCAAGGAATATTTAACAAAGGGAGAATACCCAGGGCTTGCAAATCCTCTTCAGAAGCGCACACTTCGGAGATTATCCAACAACTTCTTTCACAGCGGAGGAATCCTGTACAGGAGGACCCCTGATTTGGGATTATTAAGGTGTGTCGACGCAAAGGAAGCATCCAGACTACTAGAGGAGATTCATGCCGGGACCTGTGGTCCACATATGAACGATTTTGTTTTAGCCAAGAAGATACTCCGCTGGTTACTTTTGGATGACTATAGAAAGGGACTGCATCCAGTATGTCCGGAAATGCCACCACTGCCAGATACATGCAGACATGATAAAGGTGCCACCAAATGAGCTTAATGCAACAAGCTCACCATGGCCATTCGCCGCCTGGGGAATGGATGTTATTGGACCAATCGAGCCGACCGCTTCCAACGGGCACAGGTTCATCCTAGTAGCCATTGACTATTTCACCAAATGGGTCGAGGCAGCATCTTACAAAGTAGTGACTAAGAAAGTCGTGGAAGACTTCGTCGCGACCGTATCGTCTGTCGGTTCGGGATTCCAGAGTCGATCATTACTGATAATGGCTCCAACCTCAACAGTGACTTAATGAAAGCTATGTGTGAAACCTTCAAGATCAAACACAAGAATTCTACAGCCTACAGGCCTCAGATGAACGGAGCCGTAGAAGCCGCCAATAAGAATATCAAGAGGATACTGAGGAAAATGATAGAGAAGCATAAACAGTGGCACGAGAAGCTATCATTTGCTTTATTGGGGTATCGCACCACAGTCCGCACATCAACTAGGGCAACCCCCTATATGCTGGTTTATGGTACAGAAGCAGTCATTCCCGCCAAAGTAGAAATTCCTTCCTTAAGGATCATACAAGGAGCTGAGCTCGACAACGCAGAATGGGTGAAGAGTCGATACGAACAACTAGCTCTTATAGATGGGAAAAGAATGAACGCAGTATGTCATGGTCAGCTTTGTTAGAACAGAATGTCCAGAGCCTTCAACAAAAGAGTCAAATCAAGACAGTTCACACCGGGACAGCTGGTATTAAAGAAAATCCTCCCGCATCAAGATGAAGCCAAGGGGAAATTCTCTCCCAATTGGCAGGGTCCGTACATGGTTCATCGGGTTCTAACAGGAGGAGCCCTCATACTTAGAGAAATAGATGGAGAAGTTTGGCTGAAACCGATCAATTCAGATGCAATCAAGTGTTACTACGTGTAATCTTTATGTTTTCTTATATGATGTAATTGAACTACGTCTGACCTGATTCCCGTTTAAGAGCGGATACGTAGGCAGCCTTATGGGTTCAGTCACAATTTAATACAATTTTCATTTCCCTCCGAAATTGGAAACTGGGGCAGAATTTTGAGGAGGACCCTCAAAATTCCGAAGTAATTTCAGCCAATCGTCGCAGGTGGCTGTCAGAAGCATCAACCCTCAAAATTCTACAACAAGAGAGGTCGCAATGTCTTGAGCCACGTCACAATCGTCGGTTCATCTAAAAGTTATTTCTTAAATATATACTTATGTCACATTTGTTTTTTTACAAATTCGTGTTGTTTATTATCGAAGTCTCTTTGTTCAACAATGCTACCCCAATGATACGGACCGTGTCACCAGATCAAATCCGAACAGGTCGAGCAAGGCCAGCGGGGATACGAACTAACCTCCCCTCTGCAAAACTCATGATTTTTCTTTGGATGCAGACACTTGGATTGCGAAAACATCTGACATACTATAAACTCATGAGATGAACGTTGTTCAGGAATACGACACTCAGAATTGTTACATTTACCAGCATCTGCTATCCACGCATGTCGGCGATATTCCCTGTATCGCAATGTCCCCAGCAGTCACAATATCGTAACCTGCTATCAGCTAAGAAACCCTATCTGCCATTTTATTCTATTTTTTGCATTGCATAAGGCTACCATTCTGCCTTCCGAGACTAGACACTGTCTCCATCTGCATTTTTTGCATTGCATAAGGCTACCATTCTGCCTTCCGATACTAAACACTGTCTCCATCTGCATTTTCTGCATTGCATTAGGCTACCATTCTGCCTTTCGAGACTAAACACTGTCTCCATCTGCATTTTCTGTATTGCATAAGGCTACCATTCTGCCTTTCGAGACTAAACACTCTCTCCATCTGCATTTTCTGCATTGCATAAGGTTACCATTCTGCCTTCCGAGACTAAACACTGTCTCCATCTGCATTTTCTGCATTGCATAAGGCTACCATTCTGCCTTCCGAGACTAAACACTGTCTCCATCTGCATCTGCATGGCTGAAAGATTGCCACATTATTTACACTTGCATGGATGAAAGATCGCCACTTTATTTTTTGCATGGCTGAAAGATCGCCACATTATTTACACTTGCATGGCTGAAAGATCGCCACTTTATTTTTCGCATGGCTGAAAGATCGCCACATTATTTACACTTGCATGGCTGAAAGATCGTCACTTTATTTTTCGCACGGCTGAAATATCGCCACTTTATTTATGCTTGCATGGCTGAAATATCGCCACTTCATTGCATTTCATGGGCTGAAAGATCGCCACTTTATTTTTCGCACGGCTGAAAGATCCGCTACTTTATTTACGCTTGCATGGCTGAAATATCGCCACTTCATTGCATTTCATGGGCTGAAAGATCGCCACCTATTGCATTTCATGGGCTGAAAGATCGCCAAATTATCTGAGGGCGTCATCGTTTGGAGGCACCATTTACATAGCCCGAGAACACCATGTCATGGCCCAAAGATCCCTTTAATCTCTTGCATATCATTATTCAAAGGCATCATGGTTCGGAGGCATCTTTCTCATAGCCCGAGAGCATCATTTCATGGCTTGCGAATCCTTTAGTATACGCTTCATGGCCCAGGACATCATGGTCTGAGGACGTCATCCTAACCGTCCAAAGACAACATTCATGGTCCAACGGGAACTTACATCATGTTTAAATTTGCGCACAATATATGCTCATATTGCTTATTTACAGGTAAACCGACGAGCAACGACTATCTCAGCAGGAGCAATTCCGCTCCAGTTCCCGCAGCCCTTGTAAGGCCCCGTAAAATTTTTGGCTCAAAACCTAGTAACTTGTGGTGTCGACTCCGAATATGTGTTAGGAATGTGTAGAATTCTTCGCGGCGAGCTTGCTCGCCACGGTTCGGACCCTTAGTATTGATCTAAGCTTTTAAAAAAATCAAAAGAATCAATTTTTCCAGAAAAATGCCATTCTGCGGCCCAGAATGCGATCGCAGATCTAGTATGCGGACCGCGTTCCTACCGCATAGTGAAACAGTGGTTTGGTTAGAATTGAGGTCAAGATGCGGTCCATTATGCGACCGCATAACCAATATGCGGACCGCATTTCCACCGCAGAATAAGGCAGTGTGTCAGTCAAAATTGAGGTCAAAAATGCGGTCCATTATGCGACCACATAATTGATATGCGGACCGCATTTCCGCCGCATACTCGAACAGTGGGATCAGGTTGTGGGGACACTTTTTGCGGTCCATTATGCGGACCGCATTTCGTGTCTGCGATCGCAGACCTGACTCGGCCCCAATTTTTTCTAAAAACTTATACCCGACCCCTTTTAATAAAACACCTCGACCCCCTCATTTTTAACAAGTTTCTGAACAAAATAAGAGAGAGGAAGAGAGGGTTCTTGAGAGAGAAAGTCATCTCCATCAATTTGATTCTCCAAAACTATCCGGGCCGGGAAATTTCAAAGTGTGTGTCTTCATCCCCATTCTTGCAGGGAAAATCCCTAACCCTTTTCATTAAGTTTCAGGTTTAAACTAAGGTTGAACTCATACATGCATGCCTTTCTATAACCTAAAACCTAGTGGGAGTAATTAGGTGGGAGCAAAGACTTGTGCAAAGAAGGGGTTAATAGTCGTTGTTGGTTAACGTCCGATATGATTGTGCAAGTAAATGGCAATAAACCAAGTTGTGATTGCGAATGTGTTATGTGATCT
>NW_017682950.1:0-9104 GCF_001879085.1 Nicotiana attenuata | reverse complement strand
AGTGTTCTTCACTGAGACTTTAAATATATTACATGAATTAGTCTTTGTTTTATCATTTAATTATGTTTTAGTTAGGGAAAATGTTGGTTTTTGAAGAAATTTTCAAAACAGATTTCATGATTTGAGGGACGAAATGGTATCGGAATTTGGTAATTTTTGTATGGTTGAACTCATATTGGAATGGGTATTCAGATTTTGTAAAATTTGTCAGGTTCCGAGGTGCGGGCCCGGGTGTCGACTTTTGGAACGATTTTTAGATTTTTTTAAAGATTGAAACTTTAGAATCCGGAATAGTTTCTTATGTGTTTTATTTGTGCTTCGAAGTTAATTTGGTTCGATTTGAGCCGTCCGGAGACTTTCCACTCGAGAAGTGCATTTTAGAGTATCGGTGTGTCGTCTTTGAGGTAAGTATCGTGCCAAACCTTGTGTGTCCCCTTAGGATTTGAGTCTTCTATGTGGATTGTAGTTCGTGTACGCGAGGTGACGAGTACGCTCGGACTTATTTATGGAAAAATTGGCCTTTTAGGATTCTTAGGTCTTTATATTCACTATGTAGGAATGTGTTCTTGACATGACTGAGTTTCCTATTTAATTGTTTTCACCTCTACATGCTTAATTGGAATTAATTCCTTCATGATTCACTCTTATTGCCTAATTGACTCCTAATTAATTTGGCTGAAGAATTTCTCCTCACCTATTGTCATGCTATCTTTTCATAGTTGCTTATCTTATTTGAGAATTTCATTACCCCTTCTGAAATTGTTTAGTCTTAAATGAAGCTAAGATCATCTTCCCTTAATTGAATTTTTGAATATCCTCAAAATTTGTCCAACCTTAAAAGGAGTTTAGAAAATTTATATCTTGTTGACTTGCCTTTATTTAGGACTACTTGACTCGTGTTGATTTCTTTGTTATTGACTTGTATATTGTGGGATCGTTGCTACATGTTAGTTTTCCCGTGGTTGAACTATTCCTTTTTTGCCAACATTCTTTTCTGTGGTTATTCTTTGTGAGTTGGTTCTACCGTTTCCTTGTGATTTATAGTCCTTGAGTTGATTTACTTGTCTCACCTTGTATTATTTTCTTGTTTTGTTATTTTGTCGTTCCCTTTGGATTTATAGTCCTTGGGTTGATTACTTGTCTTACCTTGTATTATTTTCATGTTGTGGTTATATGTATTGTGGTGATGTACGAGCTTTCTGTTGTGTTGTAACTGTGGTTCCTGTTGGTTGCGCTGCGTATTTATTTTGGGACTACGGGACTGCACCCGGGAGATTCCCCTGTACATATATTGAATTTGGCTGTAGTGCGGGATACCAAGAGATCCCCAGCACATGTATTGAGGATGCCAAGAGATCCCTAGCCCATATATTGAGGATACCAAGAGATCCTCGGGATACCAAGAGATCCGCAGTACATATATTCAGGATACCAAGAGATCCTCGGGATACCAAGAGATCCCTAGTACATATATTGAGGATACCAAGAGATCCTTGGGATACCAAGAGATCCCTAGCACACATATTTACGTTTGGGACTACGGGACGATATCCTGGGAGATCCCATGTTAAAATCATTGTGTTCTGCGCTGATGTTTTCATTGATCCTATCCATGTGTAAACATTATAGGTGTTGTCCGTTCCATTCCTTATACTTACTAGTTGGTGCGAAATATGTTAGGACACATGTACAAGCATACACGTGGATAATCACCCTTATCGGGTAGGAGGCTCTTTGAGATTTCTGAGTATAGACGCACCTCTCGTTTATTTTCCTTCCATGTGAGAATGACTCTTTGGGCACGTGAGTTGTCAGTATGTTTATGAGTTGTGATTTTCGGTATTGAGGCCCGTATTGTAAGATTATGAGATGAGGTGTCACAGGGTGACTTATATTTGAAGGTTATCAATTTTTTTGAAAAGATTATATTTGAAAGAATTATCTTGAAAGGAACTCTTTTGAAAAGAACATTTATTTGAGGGAAGTATACTTCAAACCATTTTTATCACTTGAAAAGAGTTTGATTATTTGATTGATGCTTACGGGTTAAGACTTAAGGTGAGAATTATCAAAGTGGTTGGGTTATGACTTGTCTTTATCGTATTTATGATTTCGGATTTCGACTGTCTCCTCGTTTACCTTTCCGTATTTTCCTTATGGTGTTCCGCTGAGTACTTGCTGTTTTTCTCTCCTTATTGCAATTACTGTATTACTAGTCGTATCACGTAATCTCTATATATATATCATGTTCTGTATATTAGACCAGTAGGTGTCTTGACTATTCCTCGTCACTACTCCACCGAGGTTAGTCTTGATACTTACTGGGCACCGCTGTGGTGTGCTCATACTACACTTTTGCACATTTTTTTGTGCAGATCCAGGTATTGTTCGTTAGTAGCTGTGCTGATTCTTGCCGAGGAGACTCAAGGTAGTTCTGCTACTGCGTTCGCAGGCTTTGGAGTCACCTTCCTATTTTATATTCACACTGTTGTACTTATTTCCATACGGTTGTGTTTAGAAGTTGTAGCGAAACTCTGTAGAGCTTATGACTTGTACTACCGGGTTTTCGGAAGTTGTTCATTGTATAGAGGATTCATCTCAGAAGAATTCTAGTTGTTATTAGTTATTGTTGTTATTCCGCATTTTAGTAGGCTTACCTAGTCCTTAAGACTAGGTGCCATCACGAAACCCAACGGAGGGAAAATTGGGTCGTGACAAATTTACTAATAGAATTTTCAAGTTGCTCAGCCCCAAACTCCGTCATCTTTGTTCAAGAACAACCCTAATGTCGTCTTATCGAGAGGGCCACAATTCTGACTCGAAACGCCATTGTTCCTGTTACCATAAGACCTTTACGTGCGCTTCAAAAAACCTATTCTTTACCATTGAATTTGAATGGCGCTTGAGCCATTGACCCTCGCCTTTGACGGCAATTCAAACGGCGGCCATCAACAATCCGTCAACGGTGCCGATGATGGCGATGTGTAAATCGCAAAAATCTGCACTTTGTAGGTCCAAATTGAAGGCCCAAAAGTTAATCTTCCATTGTTGTCGGGTATTCGGTCTTTACAGCAAAATTGGCAGTCAACTCCTCCATCATGATTCACACCAACCCGGCGGCTCGTTTAACCAAAATAGAAAATCGGTGCTTCAGACAATGCCACAAACTCCCTACTAAACCCGGTTTCTAGTTTCCCATTCCCAAAGCACGTGACCTCTCCAAAATCTCTGTCGTGGAACAGTTCCGCAACCGCGTGGAGAAAACCGCCGACGAGATCTGCCGTCTTCGGGTTTCAGCTGAGGCTCAAAACCCCCTCTTCCTCACTTTTTTCTCCCAAACTCAACAGTTTATCGCACACCTTACTGTTCGTGAAGTAGAAAAGGAGTAAATGGCGGTCAAGCGTAATTTGCTTATGATGATCGTTGTATTTGGAGTAATGGCGATGGTGAAAGGTCCAGCAGAAGCCCTAGCTTCTAGTTCTCTTTCTACATTTGTTCAAAATGTCATATATTCTAGGAATTTTTACTTCCTATAGAATAGGTTAACCCCCTATTTATTTAAAATAAATACCATTTCAATAAATTACATCCTATAGATATGTTACATGATTTATAGCAAAAATTCTAATTTTGGGTATCTCCTGCGCTTAAGCCATTATACACGCTATGTTTAATTTCCCTATCTCCATTCTCAGATTCTCTCTCTCATAGATACCTTTTTACATACAACTTCTCAATACAAGTTTTCCCCCTTCTCTCTAAATTGATACTTCCAAATCCCCTGTAATCGCGGTTAAAATTATATTGCTCTCATTCACAACGCATCTTCCTCCTTCCCCAATCTCGGGTAAACCCTAACGCTTCATCTACATTGTACTGGCTTGTTTCTATAAGTAGTGTGGTTAGCATATTTTTTTCTTTTTGATTTTTCGCCATTTTTGCTTGTTCTGCACCTCTCGACTAACCAAATTGTATCTAATCAACAGTACCCAAGTCGTATTGTTACAATGTCTGAGAATACACCCCACAAGTTGATTACTAGAGGTATACCCACTAAACCTCTCAATTTCGATGGGCCCTCTTTCTCCTTGCAAATCACTCAAGGTGAACTGGACGCAGGTTTAGCCAAAGATATTGATTTGGAGAAGAGAACAAAAGCTCGACATGATAAATTCGAGAAATCAATGAAGGAGACAACACTTCCCATTCAGGAAAAGAGGAAAAACCATATCTCTGAAGCTTCATCTGTCAAGGGGAAGGAGGTTGAAGCATTTAAAACCTCAGATAAAGTTGAAGAAAAGGTAATTTTCTGATGAAATTCAACTGTATTATTCATGTATTCAGTTGTATTTATACGTATTTATATGTATTCTGATGTATTTTTATAGTTGTCTTTTTAAGTTTCTTTCAAGGTTCCCATCACTATTTTTCCTTTCAATTTCATTGTATTTATTTGTTGTTTTCAACAGTTTAAAGTTCCATTCTGTATTTAGTTGTATTCATATGTATTCATGTATGATAAATTAATGTCATTTGTGTTGTATCCAGTTGTTTTATATGTAATTAGCCTTGTTAGTGTATTTAGTTGTATTTTTATGTTTTTATTCATGTCAAATGCAGGGAATTAAGTTTTTTGTGAATCAGCAGCCAAAATTTGTGCCCCATATCAGTGTGTATACTAACACTGATATAGTCTCCGATATAAAAGAGAACCTTACTCCTGTTCAGTACCAACAACTTGGTAATACTTGCTTTGGAAATTTTCTTCAAATGAAGCGTTGTGAAGTCCAACATCAACTCTCCTTCATGGCTCTCCAGTTAGAAGGTACTCCTAACAATGTATTTGCAATACACGTCAATGGTACTTCATTACATTTCACATTAAAGGAGTTTGCGCTTGTGACTGGCCTCAAATGTGTCGGTAATGATGCTGATTTTGAGTTTAGTGAAAAGGTTCCTAACCGGCTTATTGAGACTTACTTTGGAGGTGCTAATCTTGTCAAGAAGAAACATTTGATGAAATGCTTTGCTGACAAGAACTGGGGTCCCGGCAATGATGGATGCCTTGAAGATATCTTTGTTGTATTTCATACACACCTTCATTTTTTCATCCGAGAAAAACAGTACAACCATACCAAGGCTACATTTTGACTTGGTAGAGAGTGGGCGCTATTCTGAATATCATTGGGGTTTATAAGCATTTGAGATGTTGACAAAATCGATTAGCAAGAAGATGGATGCTGTGAAGAAGTATTACAGGATAGCTGGGATGCCCCTAGCTATGCAAGTGTGGTTTTATAAGTGCTGTTCTTCTGTTGATTCCAAAATTGCACTCCAAGTTGATGACGTGGTCCCTAGAATACTCAATTGGAGAACCACCGGAAATCATCCAACCTTTTCTTATCTGATGAACGGCATGTTCAGTGACACCGGAAACATGGTAATATACAAATTGTATCACTGCTAGTTTAGATTTTATTAATAATTAATAGGCATATGTTTGCATATAGAAGTATGCAGTTGCATTCTCATACATTTTTTATGCTTCAATACCTGCTGTAGTTTCTGCATTCAGTTGCAAAATACATTTATATACAAATACATACAGATAGAAATACTTGTATAATCAGCTGCAAGAAGATATTGATGCAGACAGCTGTATACATTTGGATACTAATGCTTACAGAAATAAATACTTGCATATAGATTCAAGATACATGTATACAAATGCATATGGACTAATAATCAGCTGCATAAACTTGTATACAAATCCATACAGATTCTGCATACAGTTGAATACATCTACTGCATACAATAATATTCATATTCATACAGCAATATACAGCTGTTGTAACCTTCAATATTATTCTTCATACATATGCATATTATTTCCAAATCATCAACTCTGCCTTATCTTCAATAGAAATATCATTTTGTATTCCAGATCTGCATTTGTAAGATTTTAGTTAGACTTTTATTATATTTATTTTTTCAGATTGTTTTCATGGACATCAGTCCAAGCGATATAGAGCTAGCCGTTATTCAGATTCCTCCTGTAGCCGCCGATGTTGAGAACAGACCTACTCTTGCTCATTCAGACAAATCGGGAGAGGATTCGGATGACTTTTCTCCGACACCCGATCTTCCATGTAAGAAGAAACATGTTGCAATTGTTAGTCCATCTTCATCACCGCCCCATAAAAAGCGTAAGGAACACGAAAGGCATCATAATGAAACAGAATATCATCCCAACATTCCTCCTGCTTGTGTTTCCGAAATTGGACATAAAGTTTTGCATGACCATCAGCTGCCAGAAGGCCAAAATGACGAAGTATCTTCTTTGAGGAAAGACCTGTATTCATTCAAAGAATACGTGAGTATTTAACCATAGATTAAACATTACAGTTTAATGCTTAGCATTCATATATTTTTTCCGCAATCTTCTAACTGTTTTTGTATTGTTAAGGTTATGGGAGAGTTCAAGTCTCTAACAACATTGATCAATGATAACTTCAAGATGCTTTCAGACCATATTCAACAAAATCAGCAAAATGAACCCATAGGGAGACGTGATGATGGCATTCACACAGATGTCGGAGATAATGTTGAGGTTTAACATTCTTAACATATTGAGCATATGTATTTAACTGTATTCATATCTGTGTTAACATTAATATATAATTGCAATTAACTGCTGTATTTAAATGTATTTCAGATGTATGTAGATGTATTCTGATTTGTAAATCTTAACATATTGAGCTGTATTTAAATGTATTTCAGCTATATTTAGATGTATTCTGAATTGTTAATCTTGAATTTGTGTAATGTATTCTAGCTACATATATGTATTTAACTATATTCTAACATTAAGTTACTACACTAACAATGTTACATACAACTACCAGAAAACTACATTAGAGGTAACGTCCGACATACCATCTAAAGTTCAAGAGGGTATATCTACAGAATTCTAATCTCAATTTGAATTGGACGACAAGTTTCTTCCCAGTCAAATTCCAGAAACTAGAATTGTGATTCATGCCAGTGCAAAAAAAAAGCTGAAGCCACACCAATGCAATCTCATAGGAATCGGCGACCAAGTAGATGGAACTCTTCGCCATATGAGTCTAACTTCGACTCAGGAGGTAAGTGATTTTACAAACTTAAGATTCAGCGTTCATCGTGGTTTTGTCATTTAAAAGTCCCTAATCACGAATTCAATGTACAACAGGTACTTCTTTAAAGTTGACCCCCATTTTTGAGAAAAGACACCCCTTTGAGGATGATTCAATAACGGGGCCACATCCTATGTTAATCATTCAAGAAAAAGACAAATGGGTTCGTGATGGTCTTCTAGCTAGACATGATCAGAAGTGAGTTTTCCCCCATTGTATTAAGTTTTCATATTTTGGAAAATGTACATAATGATTTTTATACCATACTTGTAGAAGTAATTTGGAAGACCATTACAAGAAGAACAAGTCAATACTTCGCATACCGTTGGATTTTGGAGTTGATCAAGTTAATTCCAAAAATTGGTTTTACCTTCTATCAATTGACGGGAAGCTATGGGATGACAACGTAAGTTTTTCAACAAACTGACTAATTTTCTTTGAATAACAACATGTTGTTTCATTCAAACGTATATTGTGATGTATTCAACTGTATTCATATATTAATCCCCTGAATTAAACTGTATTTTCAGTTAAATTCAACAGTTTTAATCCCCTGAATTCTTTTGTAATCAAGGTATTTTCTATAGTTTTTTGCAGCATGTAACTTAGTTATACTCAACTGTATTCAGTTTTATTGTGGTGTATTCAACTGTATTCATCTATGGTCAGTTGCATTAAATTGTATTAAACAGCTAGCATCAATTGTATTCAATTGCTATATTCAGTATTATTCAACATATGTATTCATCTGTATTCAGGTATTTTCAATTAAATTCAACAGTTTTAATCCCCTGAATGCATTTGTATTCAGCTTTATTAACACCTGTATTCATGCGTATTCATCTAATTTCTATATGCATTTGTATTCAGCTTTATTAATCAACTGTATTCATCTATAATATATATATTTCAGTTGAATTCAAATGCTTTAATCAGCTGTAGTCAGCTGATTTCTATTGCATTTATCTTCAGCTGTATTCAACTTCTAAATTCAGAAGTATTTCTAAACATCAGTATTCATCTATAGTAGATATGTATTTGTCTGTATTCAGCTATATTATTTCTTAGTTCAAGCAATTAAACTCACACCATCTACTAACCTCTTTGGTGTATAGCATATGGACGTCATATTCTACTACTTGAGAAAGAAGGGAAAGTACAATCATCATAGGGACTTCAAGTATACAACTGTTGATTGTATATTCGAGACAAGAATCGCTGAAATATACGACAGGTATGAAGATATGGATAGTGATGCTAATGTAGCCAAACAAGAGGACGTGGTATGTGAGTATATGAGGGGCTACAGATTGCATGCTAATGTACCTTGGCATACTGTGGATAATGTCTTGATACCAGTCAACTTGAAGGACAAACTACACTGGGTATTGGCTGTTGTCACATTCAAGGAGAGATGTATCAAAGTGTATGACTCGTACAGATCTGCAGGTCATGATGCCTATGTAGTTTCTGAGATTGATATGCTAGTTAAGCTTCTTCCTCTGTATCTATCAATCAGTGGCTTTTACAGCGATAGTCAAGGCATAGATTGGTCTGCTTATCCAGCATACACTGACAAGTCACATAACGATCCCTTTGAAGTTTTTTTCATTTCAGATCTGCCTCAACAGAAAGTGGGCAGCATGTATGTATTCAATCATCATTCTTGAATGTTGTATACAAATCTAATTGTATGAATTATTTTTAATGTTTCAATCAATTATTTTTTAGGGATTGTGGAGTGCATGTTGCAACATACGCAGAGTTTCTGAGCACTATTAGAGAGATTCCAAAAACACATTTGACTCACTCTACTCCGTCAAAGATATGGTGCTCTCCTCTAGGACTATGCTATGCGCAAGATAGACGCTGATGCCATAAGTGAGAATGAAGCACCTTCAAAGATTGCTAGGCAAATTCACTGAGTCG
>NW_017682949.1:3724-9105 GCF_001879085.1 Nicotiana attenuata | reverse complement strand
CTCTCTTTTTTCTTTCTTTTTGTTTTTTTTTTCTTTTTCTTTTTCTTTTCTTTTCTTTTCCCCTTTCACGGTTTTTCTTCCTGTTTCTCCATTTTCTTTCCCTGCTCGGCCTTACGAGCTTTATTATTGATTCCGAAAGAGGGGTATGCAAGAAAGTAAGCAAGGCTCAAAGGGGTAACAAAGGATAAAGTGTGTAGATAGCAGAACAAAATGCCTTCGTCATTTCAATCTCAAAACATGCCAAATACAATCAGGTACACAAAGATAAAGAAATCATACATAATATCTTTTGACTGCATCAGAATTGATGGCCATTTCTACACATTTTCCTTCCACATCTGTCAAATATAATGCGCCATTGGACAACACTCTGGTTACAACAAATGGCCCTTGCCAGTTTGGGGCGAACTTTCCTTTTGCCTCAGCCCAATGAGGTAGGATACGTCTCAGCACCAACTGCCCTACTTCTAACCTCCGCGGACGCACCTTCTTGTTATATGCTCTTGCCATTCTCTGTTGGTATAACTGCCCGTGACACACTGCTGCCAATCTCTTCTCATCAATCAAACTTAACTGTTCCAAGCGGGTTTTAACCCATTCATCATCATCAATTTCTGCCTCAGCAATGATTCGGAGGGACGGGATCTCAACCTCTGCGGGTATTACGGCTTCAGTTCCATATACCAATGAGTAAGGGGTCGCTCCTATTGAGGTGCGGACAGTAGTGCGATAGCCTAGCAAAGCAAAAGGCAGCTTTTCATGCCATTGCCTGGACCCCTCTACCATCTTCCGAAGTATTTTCTTGATGTTCTTGTTAGCTGCTTCGACTGCTCCATTTGCCTTAGGACGATATGGAGTGGAATTGCGGTGCATGATCTTAAACCGCTGACATGTCTCGGCCATCAAATGACTATTGAGATTTGCACCATTATCTGTGATGATTACCTTCGGGACCCCAAACCGGCATATGATATTTGAATGCACGAAATCGACAACTGCCTTCTTAGTCACAGATTTGAAGGTTTTTGCCTCCACCCATTTAGTGAAATAATCAATAGCTACCAAGATGAATCTATGTCCATTTGATGCTGCTGGCTCAATCGGTCCAATAACATCCATTCCCCAGGCGACGAAAGGCCATGGTGCCGACATTGTATGCAATTCAGAGGGCGGAGAATGAATCAAATATCCATGTATCTGACATTGATGACATTTGCGCACGAAACTGATGCAATCCCGTTCCATAGTAAGCCAATAATACCCTGCTCGGAGGATCTTCTTTGCCAATATATATCCACTCATATGAGGTCCGCAAACTCCCGCATGTACCTCAGCCATGATAACTGTAGCCTGTCTGGCGTCTATGCATCTCAATAACCCCAGATCTGGAGTTCTCTTGTACAACACTCCTCCACTGAAGAAAAATCCGCTTGCCAAGCGTCGGACTACTCTCTTTTGATCCCCGGTAGCCTGTGTCGGGTATACTCCCATACGGAGATATTCCTTTATGTCATGGAACCATGGCTCACCATCAAATTCTTCCTCCACCACGTTACAATAGGCATGCTGATCTCGAACCTGAATATGTAACGGATCCACGTAAGCCTTGTCCGGATGATGCAACATTGATGCCAAGGTGGCCAAAGCGTCAGCAACCTCATTGTGCATCCTTGGAATGTGTTTGAAATCTATTGACTGAAACCGTTGACAAAGTTCATGCAAGCACTGCCGGTATGGTATGAGCTTCAAGTCCCGTGTTTCCCACTCCCCCTGAATCTGGTGTACAAGAAGATCCGAGTCACCCATGACCAAGATTTCCTGAACACCCATGTCTATAGCCAGTCTCAGTCCCAGGATACAGGCTTCGTACTCAGCCATGTTGTTGGTGCAATAGAAACGAAGCTGTGCAGTGACAGGGTAGTGTTGCCCTGTCTCAGAAATCAGTACTGCTCCTATTCCGACACCCTTGGCATTGGCAGCTCCATCAAAGAACAGTTTCCATCCAGGCTTCTCGACCTGTCCTAATTCTTCAACATGCATTACCTCCTCGTCCGGGAAGTATGTTTTCAAAGGCTCATATTCGCCATCAACGGGATTCTCGGCTAAATGATCAGCCAGTGCTTGTGCTTTCATGGCGGTCCGAGTCACGTAGATAATATCAAACTCTGTGAGCAGGATTTGCCATTTCGCCAGTCTCCCTGTGGGCATGGGCTTTTGAAAAATATACTTCAAAGGGTCCAACCGAGAGATGAGATAGGTAGTATATGCTGACAAGTAATGTTTCAACTTTTGCGCTACCCAGGTTAAAGCACAACACGTCCTCTCGAGTTGGGTGTATTTTACCTCATATGATGTGAACTTCTTGCTGAGGTAGTAAATCGCCTGCTCTTTCCTTCCTGTGATATCATGCTGTCCCAGTACGCAACCAAACGAATTGTCTAACACAGTCAGGTAAAGGATCAGGGGCCTTCCTGGCTCTGGCCGGACCAACACTGGTGAGCTGGCCAAATACTTCTTGATCTTATCAAATGCTGCTTGACATTCCTCCGTCCATCCGACCGCAACATCTTTCGTTAACAGCTTGAATATGGGTTCACAAGTAGTTGTAATCTGGGCAATGAACCTGCTGATGTAATTCAACATGCCGAGCAAACTCATCACATCTTTCTTGTTCCTTGGCGGTGGTAGCCCTTGGATGGCTTTGATCTTAGACGGGTCTAATTCGATACCGCGCCGACTTACCACGAATCTCCATAACTTCCCTGATGGAACTCCAAATGCACATTTTGCTAGATTAAGCTTGAGGTTGTACCTGCGGAGTCTCTGGAAGAATTTCCTCAAATCCCTAACATGATCACATTGTTTCCTCGACTTTATGATCACGTCATCCACATAGACCTCGATCTCCTGATGTATCATGTCATGGAACATGGTAGTCATTGCCCTCATATACGTTGCCCCTGCGTTCTTCAACCCAAATGGCATGACCCTGTAATAGTACGTCCCCCAAGGTGTGATGAACGCTGTCTTTTCCGCATCCTCCTCATCCATCAAAATCTGGTGATAGCCCGCGTAACAATCCACAAAGGAAGCAATCTCATGTTTGGCACAATTGTCAATCAATATATGGATGTTTGGAAGTGGGAAGTTGTCCTTCGGGCTCGTCTTATTGAGATCACGGTAATCAACACATACTCTGGTCTTCCCATCCTTCTTTGGTACAGGTACCACATTATCTAACCAGGTAGGATATCGAGTAACTCGTATGACCTTCGCCTCAAGCTGCTTGGTAACTTCTTCTTTGATTTTCACACTGATATCTGTTTTAAATTTCCTCAACTTCTGCTTGACAGGCGGGCATTCCGCAATTTGTGGACCACCAAATCGGTACTTAAACCTGGCATGTCATCATATGACCATGCAAAAACATCTTTGTGTTCAAACAACAATTCAATTATCTCCTCCCTGAGTGGGGTTTCCAAATGGACACTTATTTTTGTTTCCCGAACATTCTCCCGATCCCCTAGATTGATTGCCTCTGTGTCATTCAAGTTAGGCTTGGGTTTTTCCTCAAATTGATTTAACTCTTTACTGATTTCTTCCAAAGCTTCCCCGTCATCGTATTCCCCCTCGCCATCACACTCAATTTCCTGTATTACTATTTCACATTGATTATCAAGACTAGGCAGGAGATTCCTCATGCATGACACATCATTGAAACCAGCATAAAAGGGACTGTACAAGAGAGAAACGAAAACAAAATAAAGGCGATCAGGAAAGAAGAAAGGAGGACATTGCATTTCATTAGAATTGTAAGATAACAAGGTTTAACTCATCCAAATGGACGGAACATAGAAATCTGAATTACAACCCTGGAAATAATCCAGATTTAGTACTCAAAGAAAAATCAAAAACTAACTACCACAACTCCTTCCGAATTGGAAGAGGAGTAGCTTCCTAGTTATTGAGCTTAGCCTGAGATCCCACGAACTACACATCAACCTTACTCGGACCTTCGCCGGGTTCCACCATATTCACTTCATCGAACACCCTTTCGAACCTTGCGATCATCTCCTTGTCAGGTTCTATCACCACAGAATTTGGCATTGCTGTTACTGGGCGTCGTTTAGTACCAGGCCGGACGAAGGAACGGGAAAGGCGAGGAATAGGTTTTGGAAGGGTCCACACTCTCTTCTTCATCTTTTTGGCTCTCCATATGTTAGCAGAAGTGGGTTTGAAACCTAGCCCAAAAGTGTATGGATTTCCGGGGAGAGACACCGGCTGTATGATTCCTTGCAGTGAAGCACCTAACCCCTTTCCGGGCAAGAATCCATTTCTTATCATCTCTGAGGCTACCATAACAGATGCGGCAGCTATCTTGGGCGTAGGAACACACTCCCCTTCCGGGATTTTATCAACTGGCACTGTGTCCATGACTTGGTACACCCATGGACCTTTGTCATTTTCAACTTCCTCGAAGGATGTAATAGCATTACAAGAATTGTCCTCTCCATGAACCACAATCTCCTGCCGATCCCATTCAAACTTGACCATTTGATGCAAAGTAGACGGTACTGCCTTTGCGGCATGAATCCAGGGCTGTCCCAATAAAAGATTGTAGGAAACATTGACATCGAGCACTTGAAACTCCATAGTGAATTCCACAGGTCCTATTGTTAGCTCCAACACAATATCTCCCACTGTGTCTTTCCCTCCACCGTCAAATCCCCGTACACAGATGCTATTTTTATGAATTCTTTCCCTGTCAACTTGCAACTTTTCTAGAGTGGAAAGAGGACAAATGTTGGCACTAGACCCATTATCAATTAACACCCGAGTCACCACGGAATCTTCACACTTTACTGTGAGGTAAAGGGCTCTATTATGTTCAGTTCCTTCCAATGGTAACTCATCATCAGAAAATGTTACCCTATTCACCTCAAAAATCTCGTTTGCAATCTTCTCAAGATGATTCACAGTAATTTTATCTGGCACATGAGCTTCGTTTAGAATCTTCATCAACGCCCGGCGGTGTTCATCCGAATGGATCAATAAGGACAATAACGAGATCTGTGCCGGGGTTTTCCTCAATTGTTCCACAATCGAATAGTCTTGGGCCTTCATTTTTTTCAGGAACTCTTCAGCTTCTTCTTCAGTAACAGCCCTCTTTGTCGGTGCCGGATTGTCTTTAGCTGCTTTAACCTTTCTCAACTCTTCAGGGGCAAAGCACCTCCCTGATCTAGTCAACCCATGAGTCTCGCACACTTCTTCTTTAATTTCCTTTCCTTGGTACATCACAGTTACCCTGTCATAATTACACGGGACAGCTTTCTCGCTAACCACGGGCAATTGGGTCACCGGTTTGATGATGACTGGCTCTG
>NW_017682949.1:0-586 GCF_001879085.1 Nicotiana attenuata | reverse complement strand
CATTACGAATGCAACGTCCCTTCTATACCAAGACTGATAAATACAGGCGACACCTCTCCTTTAGGCCTGATCTCGAACACAAGTAGTTTAGCCGCCAAATATTGACATTTGCTCCAGACTTGGCGGACCACTGCTTCAGGAAACTGTCCATCAGGGCCAATCTCAACCACTTGCAAACTAAGATCATCATCCTTGGGTACTATCTGGCATCTTCCCAGTTGCCTCAACACTCGATACGGTGCGTAAGGCTGAATGCTTCTAAGCCCCATCAGGAGAAAATGTGGTCGGGCTGCCGGCATATATACGACTTCATCAACAGGTAACCATCCCAGTGTCCACTCTATTTGGCTAGCAGTGCGGGACCGAAAATATGTTGTCCAACCCGTGACCCCTTCTGGCAATTTGACCCCTTTAGTTTTCGTGTAAAATTCTTCTATGCATGTTTTTTCTGGAGACCCATAGCTCAAAAACCGAGGGCGACGATACAGATGCTCAATCATCCACATTTGTAATATAAGTTGCACCCCTCGAAGAAGGTTTCCCCGGCTTTACAAGCTGTAAGAGCACGGAAGATGTCGGCCAATAT
>NW_017682948.1:2330-9106 GCF_001879085.1 Nicotiana attenuata | reverse complement strand
TGGGCCCATATATGGTTCGTACCTGTTTTTACCTGATCTTTTTTCTGTTTCCGCCCGTCTTGAACTTACCTTTTCTTCTTTTTGAGATCGTGAGATAATATCTTCCTCGATCCTTAACTTCGTGCTATACCTGTTATAAACGTCATTCCATGTTGTTGCTGGGAATTCTCAAAGACTCTCCTTGAGTCGCCTCGTAGCTTCCGAGCTTTTTCATTCAAGTTACTTGTGAATGCTATAGCTGCCCAATTGTCAGGTACACGCGGTAATGTCATTCTTTCACGCTGGAATCTGTCTACAAACTCTCTGAGCAATTCTGAGTCCCCTTGCTTGATTTTGAAAATATCCTCCATTCTTTTTTCGACATTCTGAGATCCCAAGTGTGCTTTAATAAAAGAATCTGCAAGCTCAACAAAAGAATTTATAGATTTTTTGAGTAAAAGAGAATACCATGTTAATGCTCCCTTAGTGAGCGTTTTTCCGAATTTTTTGACCAATACTGATTCAATTTCTTGTTTGGTCAAGTCGTTGCCTTTTACGCCAATTGTGAATGCGGTCATGTAGTCTCGTGGATCAGTTGTTCCATCGTACTTTGGAATATCAGGCATTTTGAATTTCTTTGGAATTGGTAAAGGAGCAGCGCTTGGCTTCCAAGGTTGCTGTGAATATTTATCCATATCTATTCCTTTGATTACAGGCGGTACTCCAGGTATTTGATCTATGCGATCACTTTGCTCCTTAAGCTGTTTCTGCAATGTTAGAACTAAATTTTGTAAATCGGAATTGACTACGTTACCTGGTTCTCCCTCTTGTGATTCACTAGGGATTCCACCACTGCCTGAATTAACAAGCCCAGAACGAGGGTTTTCCAAAGTGTTGGTATTTGGAACTGGTGTTGATAGTGTAGTAGGTAATTGGCTGGCAAAAGCCTCAAGAGCTTTATTGACCTGTTGAGCGATCAACTGCTGCAAAGCTTCATTGATAGCTTCACCGTTGTTAAATTGAGTATTCGCATTTGAGTGAGATCCATCAGGAGTTCCTTCTCGAGATCGACGAGGCAAACTTTGTGGAGAAGGGATCGGAGTGTGAACATCTTGTGGATCCCCTTGTAGTTGATGGTTTCCTTGATTTCCTTGGTTTCCTTGGGTGTTGTCGTTAACATTTGACATGATTGTTGATGTAACGAAGTAGGTTAAGTTAAGAAAAAATAGATTATCAGTTTTTCGATAACGGAACCAATTTGTTTAACCAAAAAATGAAATTTCGGTCAAAGCGATAATTTAGAAGAACTCGGGTTACTGATAATCAAAGAATGAATAAAGAATGATTTTGCCAATAATGACATATTCAAAAACAAAGTAAACCAGTGTATTCAGATAGTATTTTGTGTCCTTACAATTGATCCATTCTCCCTTTTATAGCTATTTTGGAGATATGCGTTTTGCCTTTTTCATAATAAGACCATTATAGACAACTAAAGACATTAAATGCTACGTTACATAATCATTGTATTAATACAGATTCTCTAGCGTTTTTAGTATTTAAGGCTCATTAAATACTGTATCTGTACTCCTTTGTACTGTCAGGTTCATTCTCCTTAATTCTTGGACTTTAATAGGTACGGGCGGTAAGTCTTTTGAATAACCGCTCGTGCCTCTTTCTAGGCCTCTGCTCGTATCTGTTGCAACTCGTGCCTCTTTGCCAATCATAATTCTTTGACCAATCTACGTGTCATGACACGTCATCCTTATACCACTTTAATATGTAAACTCAAATTTTCCCAATACACTAACATAATTTCAGAGACGGAAATCAGGTCGCCCATAAACTAGCAAAGGAAGCTCTGAACAATTCAAAGGAACATCTAATACCGGATAGGTCACCTTCTTATATTATAAATAAGCTGGAAGCAAATAGAGTTGACTATGTTTATTTTGTGAAAAAACTATCTACTGAAGTTTGCTGTAGTCTTGCCAACTTAGGCAATATCAATGTCCTTAGGACTACTAGCTTTAATGGCAATGTAACAAACAATATATATATATATATATATTTGCTCGTCAAAAAAACTCAGCTTATGTCAAAAGAAGGCACGTATTCCTTGCATATACGCTACTGTTTATATAAATGCCAATGTTTCAATTCTTTCCTTATTTTTTTTCTTTCAGTTTTACTCTTGCCAATTAAAAGTATTATATTAAAAATGGAAAATTACCATATTTTAGACTAGTAAAACATATTATACCAAATGAAAAACAGAATCCTAGGAAAACGTTTGGAAATTTGGCAAAAGGGAACTCCAAGAAATTCAAGAGATGAAAATAAAAGGAAAATTTTAATATGAAAAGGGAAATATAAACATACAAAAAGTAATGTTTTTTTTTTTGCTTTCTCTCTTTCTCCACTTGTATATTATTTGCTCTTTTTCCTTCCAAATTTCCTTTTATTTTCCCTCTCTTTTCCAAAATTCCCATTAATGCTTTCCTAGGGTATTTTGTTTCATTAGTTATTTCCCTCGTCTAGAAAGATATTCTCATTTTTCGTAATATTTTCAATTGAGGTGCAGCTCTTTCCGGACCATGTGGCATGCTTTGTGCACTGAAATGCCTTTTAGATAATGTTTTTAATTGGTACAAGTAAAGAGAAAAAAAAATAAGGAAAGAACTAAATCTTTGAATTAAGTAGCTTTTTGACCTAATATTACTATTGGTTTTTCCTTTTTATTTCTAAATAAAAGTATAAATATGGACAAAACAATATTTTTCTTAGTAATAATTTAATTTGTAGGAGTATAAGTGAAAAGGAAAACATAAAAAAGGAAAGACACAACACATTGGTCGTAGGCCTGAGTTGAGCCGAGCCGAGCCGAGCCGAGCTCACCCTAGCTTATTGCAATAGTGAGTTGACCCGAGCTGAGTTGAGCTTTGATAACGTATAACCAAGGTGGAGGAGAGCCCGAATTGGGCTCTTTAGTATTTAGTTCCACGTAGTACGAGTCCGGAACCTAAATGTTGTTTTTTTACTCATAATACGTTTTTAAGTGTAAAAAAAAAAGTTACATTTCTATATAAAATGCGGCTAATAACCGCATTTTACCTTAACGGCCGTTTGGGCCGTTAGGATAAAAATGCGGTTATTAACCGCGTTTTATATAGAACGCGGTAATAAACCGCGATTTAAAGGAAGCTGAAAAGACTGGTATATAAAATGCGGTTCATTACAGCGTTTTACATAAAGCGCGATAATGAACCGCGTTTCACATGTTAAGTGGGCCCACCAATAATTCTTCTGCTCTTAACTGACTTAACAACTATTCAAATATGTAAAACGCCCTTATAAACCGCGTTTTACTTCTAAAAATTTGATCCCCCCCTCCCCCCGGATTGGGCATTGCCTTATATAAAGGAGTTAAGGATTTTGAGAATTATCATTCAGAAATACTCCAACTTCATGATAAATTTTTCTTGTTGTTAAATTCTCAAGCTTTGTTCATAATGTCTGAAGAGCGAAAAGTAAGGGTTTTATTATATTGGGGAGGGGGGGTGAGGTTGTTGTGGCGAATAACTCAGTGAGCTATAGTTTATCTCCACAGAGTCATGTTAAGTTGTCACTTACAATGCAGTACGATAGACCGGTATCGTTGTTATGCAATAAAATGAGGTTGAGCAAACGTTCGGTGAATCTTAAAATAACCAGAAGATATCCGTATTCTGTGACTCCGCAGGGGTTTGCTTGTTATTCTGAGTTTAACATCGAAGATGATGAAACTCTGAGAGTTTTTTGGGGATTCCGGATGAATACAGGAAATTTATTGTGATAAAATTGTTGGAAATGTACGTCAAGGCAGAAGACGTTCGCAATAGTGAGATTGCGCAAAGCAGGGATAACCCTCAATCATCGGGTGGTTATTCTGGAGCAGTTTTAGCCCAACAGGTTTCGGCTGAAAGAGTTTGGCCGCATCTAAACTTATCTCCGCGGGCGAATGAGGAGTGAGGAAATAATTTCTCTCCTACTTTACATAATCCACAAGATGACTGGTAAACTTCAATTTTCCTTTGTGTTACGATGTTTATTTTTTGTTGAATTGAATTTGTATTAACACTCATATATTCCACAAGGGGTACCGTCCGGATATGAATTTTACAAGTTATGACTCCACGCCCAGTTGGAATATGCGTAATTTTGGCATGTTGGATCACGGTGGTCCATCCGGGAGTCATCACCAACAGGAAAATGTCCATCATGGAATGTCAACACAGTACGACTTGTAAGTGAAGTGATATAGCTATATGTAAAGTATTTATCAATTTGAGTAGCTTATCATTTTGTTCTTTTTGTGCAATGAAACGAGCAACTTGATGGTCCCGAACTCACTCAGTTGCCTGTAGACGACATATTTACTCATGATTTGGCAGATGCGCAGAGTCAGAAAGATAATAGTGATTATGACAACAATGCCGATGAGTCTGGACATGACACACCATTCCCTGACGAGGGTGATGATGAGGAGGAAGTGAATGTCGAAGCTGAGCTGACGAGGGAGCATGCTCCACCTCCCGTTAGACCAAGAGTGTACAGGTCCCACGTGCCGTTTCATTTAAGGCATATTCCCTACCTTGATAATTTGCCAAGTATGCCGGATGTGGATGCCCTCACAAGGGATTCTGACTAAATTTGGTCAGCAATGTGGGATGAGTCTAGACCAATGGTCCTGGCAAAGGGCATGTATTTTCCTGATAAAGCTCGCCTATCCAGGGCTTGTAAAATGTACAGCGTAACATAGTGTCGTGAGATGATAGTATGTGAGTCAACTCCGAAGGCATACAAGGTCATGTGCCGTAGATACTTTATGGGTTGTAACTGGATGCTGCGTGCGAGCAAGAAGGAAACAGGGTTGTGGAAAGTGGGTAAATATATTAGCACCCACAATTGTGAAATGGACACATTCAATGAGAATCACTTCAACTTGGATGTTGACTTGATTTCTGCTGTCTTGATTACGCACTTGGAAGTGTCCATTAGGTACAAGATAAAAGAGTGTATTACATCCGTCCACCAGGAATATGGGTGTACTATTACCAAAAGAAAGGCATATCTCGGGCGCAAACATGCATTTGAAATTATTTATGGTGACCGGGATAAGTCATTTTCATCTCTATCCAGGTACATGGCCGCACTGAAACACTTTAACCCCGGGACTGTTATTGAATGGAAACATGAGCGGAGTCCAGGAATACCGGAATATATATTCAGATACGTGTTCTGGGCATTTAAACCAGCAATTGATGGTTTTGTGCATTGTCGTCCGGTAATTTCCATAGACGGTACTCATGTCTATGGAAAGTATGATATTAAGTTGTTGATCGTCGTTGCAGTAGATGCCAATGGACAAATATTTTCACTAGCTTTTGCCATTTGTGCCAATGAAAGCGAAGAGACATGGACACTATTTTTGAACCACTTGAAGCAGCATGTTGTCAAACAACGTTCAGGTATTTGTCTAATATCTGATCGGCATGGTGGTATTTTAAGTTCTGTACGACACTTGCCTGAATGGCAGTAACCCTATGCATACCACCGTTACTGTGTGAGGCACATGAAGGCCAATTTCCAGAAGAAATATCACAACAAGGACTTGCATGATTTAATGTGGATGGCTGCAACTGAGCACCAGCAGTACAAATACAGGAGGTGCATGGAATCGATCCGGCAGTTAGACGAAAGAGCCTATAGTTGGTTGATGGGATATGAGCTTCACAAGTGGACATTGCATGCTGATGGTGGCAGACGATGGGGAGCCCTGACTACAAATCTGTCGGAGTCATTCAACGGGTTATTGAAGTCTGCACGTGGATTGCCTGTCACTGCCATGGTCCGGATGACATTCAAATAGATGGCGGAGAGGGTTGTTGAAAGGCATAGAGCTGCATCGGAATTGATGGACAAGGGTGTTGAATTTATGCCAATACCGATGAGAAGATTTGAGAAATACAGGAGGCGAGCACATTGGCATTCATATTTACAGTATGATCACGACTGGGGTGTTTTTGAAGTTCGCACCGCTATCCGCGGATACCGGGGGAATAATCTACACACCGTAAATGAAGCCAGCAGGTTGTGTTCATGTGGGAAATGGACCATCTACCACATGTCGTGCGCACATGCCATGAAGTGCTTTCAACAAACAGGTTTAGGGGTAACCAACTATGTTGATAGGCAATGCTGTGTTGCTGCATACGTAAACACATATAGTGGGCAGTTGCAGCCAGTGGGTGCTGAGCATCATTGGCCGCCGAAACCATTTAAAATGATATGTAACAAGGACTATCAGCGCAAGCTACAAGTGCAATAGAGAACGCGTATACATAACCAAATGAATATTGGTGATACCATTTATGCGCGTAAATGTGGCATATGCTCGCAAATAGGACACGACCGTCGTAAATGTCCTTCAGCTGGTCTGGGTGGCGGTGGTAATCCAGCTCCTGGTGCAAGTTCGTCTAATCGCAAACAGGACACGACCGTTGTAAATGTCCTTCAACTGGTCTGAGTGGCGGTGGTAATCCAGCTCCTGGTGCAAGTTCGTCTAAATGTTCCCAACTATCAAGGATACACCTAGTGTTTTGTTTTCGTAATGTTTTTTGTAATAAGTGTCTGTACTTGTTTATGTTGCAAGATGTATCAAATAAAATTATGTTCCATAGCCTTGTTACATTTCATTGATATTTTACTTTTCTTCAGTTGAGTAAATTAATGAATTTCTCCTCCGTTCATGTAAT
>NW_017682948.1:0-628 GCF_001879085.1 Nicotiana attenuata | reverse complement strand
CTGACCGACTGACGAAAAGCTTGTTTCGTTTCAGACAAAAATATTTAACATGCTATATATATCGACGGTTTAAATACTTACGTTTTGTGTCAATATGTATAGCGACGGTTAAATACTACTATTTTGTGTGTTGTCTTGTCGTTCTAGAAAAGCTGACCGACTGTAGAAAAGCTTGTTTTGTATCAGAAAGAATCTTTAACACGCCAACCATATCACGGTTAAATACTACGTTTTGCGTGAATATATATAGCGCGGTTAAGTACTACATTTTCTGTGTTGCCTTGCCTATAAATAATGGGCGCATTCTAGCTATTTTTTGCGCTTAACAATAACCAATAACAAATAATTCCATAAAAGCAAGGTTTCTTTTTTTACGCTTTAACAAATGTCTGAACCCCTTTATGTACCAAGGTGCGAGTGCGGCAAAAAATGCATGATGAAAGACTGTTGGGATGATGGTGAAGTTGGACGCCGCTACTGGATGTGTATGAACAAGTTTTATAGGGTTCCCGACGAACCTGTTTGCAATTTTGAGGTATGGATTGATGAACCCTGTCAGCAGGAATACTACAAAGAAAAGTTGCAGTATCTTCATTATTTGACCAGAAAACAGTGGGAATATGAACGA
>NW_017682947.1:4193-9106 GCF_001879085.1 Nicotiana attenuata | reverse complement strand
GGGGGTCCACCACACGGTTGGGTTTGAGAGCCGTGTGATGGGTGACTATCCAGCACGGTTCGGAGAGCACTTTTAGCTGCGCTGGTGAATCGGAAGCCCCCCCTATCAAGCAAGAAGGAAGCGGCTCTTCCCACGGCGGAGTCACCATTGACTCTATTTATTATTATGGTAAATCAGTGTATCAAGATGTCAATCTGAGATCTTATTTCGGTTCGATACGTCCACCTACGAGACTCACCTTTGGCTTTCGTCTCGGTAGGTGTATTATTATACATTTTCCCAAAAGAACATTCATTCATTTCTTTCTTCCCCGTCGACCACGACGACTGAAACGACGCGAAAAATCCAGACCCGTAAAGGAGAAGGGCCGGTGGGGGGCATTTGGGAAAGTCGGGCCGATCGGGTGTCTTCATTCAAGCGACGGTACAGAAGAAGAACGAAACGAAGTGAGAGGCCGGGGGGCAGGGAAAAGAGTCGAGTCGATCAGGCTCGACGATCGGGAGAAGCAAAACGAAATCAGGATTTGGCCGAAAAAGAAGCAAGGCTATGGATACCATGACCGATCACCACATATACTTTATCACTGCTAAAACTTTTCCTGGTTTAATGTATGGCATCTTTTGAATTATTATGGAGTCAATTACTCAAATGGTCACTCAACTATCCCAAATTATCTTCTAAAGTCACTTTTCTTTCGTTTGTAACAACAAAGTCACTAAACTATGCCTATTGCACTCACAAGGTTACTCAACTAGATTTTCCAAATTTTGGATTGTCAAATACCTATTTTACCCTCTAAATTATAAACATTTATCTTCTTTTTATTTTTATTTTTTTAACTTTTTAGTATTAACAACAAAAATTCAAATATTTATTTACATAATTCAGAATTAAAGAAAATAAATGTTGTAAAATATGTATTCCATGCACGTAATATAAAAATAATTATTTAAATAAAGCTATTTTATAATATACATTATATATTCTTGAAAATTTGCTCAATTATATTATTATGTTTCTACCAACTTTCCGACGACACAAAATTATGTCACCGTAAAGCAGGGGAGTTATCTGTATAGGGTAAAATATACTATGTTAAGTCGTGCATGGAATATATATATAATATAATTGATCGTAATTTCTAAGAATATATAATGTATATTATAAAAATACCTTATTTAAATAATTATTTTTATATTACGTGCACGGAATATATATTTTACAACCTTTATTTTCTTTCATTATGAGTTGTGTAAATAAATTTTTGAATTTTTGTTGTTAGTACTAAAATTATTATTACTAACAAATTATTCCAATTAACTTTTTTACTATGCTCATTATTTTGTTATTTCGGGCATTATATATGACTAAATACTTTTTTTAATTTATAAATAATATTTATTTATTCTATAGATAAGTCCATAATGTAAATTGAAAAGTGAAAAATTATAATATTAAAAAGTTTTGAAAAATTAAAATATGATAAATATTTATAATTTAGAGGGTAAAATAGGTATTTGGCAATCCAAAATTTGAAAAATCTAGTTGAGTGACCTTCTGAGTGCAATAGGCATAGTTCAGTGACTTTGTTGTTACAAACGAAAAAAGTGACTTTAGCAGATAATTTAGAATAGTTTAGTGACCATTTGAAAAGATTTATAAAAACTAGATAGGCGTACAATCTTTTTCCAGTTATCACTTTCTTTCCTCTGCCCCCTACTTCTACATTTATACTGTTTAATTTACTTAGCCAAGTCCGTTTTCTATGATAACCGTGATGTCCTTGTTTTGGTTGTGATATATTGCGTGTACGGATAAAGTCTCTGTAACGATCCGGTCGGTCGTTTTGAGCCCTAGCGCGTCGTTCAGTAGTCTGAGGCCATGAGCAGCTTCATTTCAGGTATTATGATTTGTACGCGTGGTCGGAATTAAATTCCGGGAAGTTCGGAGTTGATTTGGAAAGAGAATTCTCATTTTAGAAGCTTAAAGTTGAAAGAATTAACTAGGATTGGATTTTTGAGTAAACGACCTCGGAATCGGGATCTGAAGGTTCCAGCAGGTTCGTATGATGATTTCGGACTTGGGCGTATGCCTGGATCGGGTTTTGGATGACCCGGGGGCATTTTGGCGCCTATTGTGGAAAGTAGCATTTTGAAAGAAATTACATAAGTTTGGGTTGAAGTGCATTTCAGTGATATCGATGTCCGTTTGGGATTCCGAGTCTGGGAGCAGCTCTGTATGGTGATTCTGGAGTTGGGAGCGCGATCGGAAGTGAATTCGGAGGTCCGTAGGTCATTTTGGAGCCATTTGGCTAAAGATAGAAATTTGAAGGTTTTTGAGAAGTTTGACCGGAAGTGAACTTTTTGATATCGGGGTCGGAATCCGATTCCGAAAGTTGTAGTAGGTCCTAATGTCGAATATGACTTGTGTGCAAAATTTGAGGTCAATCGGACGTGATTTGATAGGTTTAAGCATCGAAAGTAGAAGTTGGAAGTTCTAAAGTTCATAAAGCTTGGATTAGGGGTTGATTCATAATTTTAGCGTTGTTTGATGCGATTTGAGGCCTCGAGCAAGTTCGTAATGTGTTTTGGGACTGGTTGGTGTGATTGGTCGGGGTCCCGGGGGCCTCGGGTGTGTTTCGGGTTGTATCGCGCTCTTATTTGATGTTTCAACGTCGTTTCTTTGGACATAAAGGGGTTCCATATTAAGCAAATGAGCTCCAAATTAAGTTTTTATTGAGCCATTAGATCTGTATCGTAATTTCGGAGCCAACGCAAAAAGAATCGTCGAATTTGGACATCGTATGAGGGAGTTATGCTCATTTCCGTGTCGAGAAAAGTGCTGGTTACTGTCATAACCGCAGATGCGGAAATTTTCCGCAGATGCGGGACCGTAGATGCGGAAATTTTCCGCAGATACGGAAATTTTCCGCAGATGCGGTTAAATTTTCGCAGATGCGGAACCACAGATGAAATTGCTGGAGGCAGAGAGGTTTCTTTAAAAATCGAAGTTTGGCTCATTTTCACTTCATTTCTTCCATGGGAGCCAATTTTGGAGTAACTTTGGAGTGCCTTTTTCATCACCAAGCATGGGATAAGTGATTTCTATTAGTTTTGAGTATATACAAGGTTTATATATGGATTTAGACTTGGAAAATTGTAGAAAACTTGAGGTTTGAGGGAAAACCTAGAAAACTAGTATTCTTGGATTTTGACCACGATTTTGTGTATGGAATTTTGAGAAAATCATATATTTGAGTTCTTGAGGCCATGGGTAATCTTTATCTTCGAAAATTTTTGGATTCTGGGCACGTGGGCCCGAGGGTATTTTTGTCAACTTTTCGATCGGGGTTAGGAATTGTTATAAATTGGATTATAATGAGTACCTTAGCATATAGTAATGGATTTACATAATTATTGGCTAGTTTTGGAGTGTTGTGCATCGATTCGAGTCTTCGGAAGGGCGTGGAATGCCGGTTATGGACCTTCGGAGCGAGGTAAGTCTCCTTTCTAACCTTGTAATAGGGAATTGTCCCCATAGGTGAGTTAATTGGTTATGTGCTCCTATTTATGGGGGCTACGTATGCACGAGGTGACGAGAGTCCGTGCGTAGCTAGTATTATGCATTGTCCAGGTAGTTTAGGACCCAAAGCATGCTATATTTGGAATATCTGTAACCTTATTGACAGCTTGAATTGCTTAAATCACATTGAATTAGTAGATGAACTTCTAAAAGGATTAAACTTCATTTTCTTAAATTGTTAAAAGAGAAAGTGGCTTTTATTTGAATAAATATTCCCCGATAAATTCTTAATTGGCTATCTGAGCATGTATTTCTATGTGTACCTGCGTCGCATGTATGGTTCGCGAGCAGGGTGATTGTTTATCTTATGTTGACCGCGTCGCATGGATAGTTCGCGAGCGGGGTAATAGATGCATCTATGGTTCGCGTCGTTCGACCCTCGGCAGTGCACAGTTTATTTTCTGTTGGAGCGGGTCGTACGTACCACGGTGTTATTTGCGCATGCTTGTATTGCTGCCTTGAACTTATTGAAGTTTTTATTGCCTCTTCATGGCTTGAGAATATTTGGATAAATAATGAAAAGGAATTTTGGAAAAACTACCTATAAAAGAAATTTTTGTTTACTTGTTTCCTCCTATTGGATTAAAAATCATGTTTATAAGAGTCCACGATTTAATGAATTATTGACATTATTATTGTACCATTAGTAAGTGTCGAAGTCTACCATCTCGTCTCTACTTTTTCGAGATTAGACGGGATACTCATTGAGTACACGTTGTTTTCGTACTCATACTATACTTCTGTGTATTTTTGTTGCACAAGTATATGTAACTCTAGTGGCCTACTGGGCGCAACAGCACGGATGATTCGGGGACTAGGTGAGTTGTATTATTCGAGGCGGCCCGCAGCTAGTATAGTCCCTTCTAGTATATTGTGTTTACTTTCTGTCCACTGTATTCCGGACGGATGTTGTATTATATTATTTCTTAGAAATTGCTCATGTACTTGTGACACCGGGTTCTGGGATGTATTTGGGTTTATTTATAAATTTTAAAGGTTGTTAAATGTTTCATTATTTATTCGGAGGAACTTACTATGTATTGTTTTAAATGTATAAAAGAAGTATTTTCGGAAATATTTAAATGAGAATTTGATTAAGTAGTTTGATTGGCTTGCCTGACAGCGATGTCCGGCGCCACCACGACCCTTAGTGGATTTGGGGCCGTGACAACATGGTATCAGAGCACTAGGTTCCTAGGGTCTCACGAGTCATGAGCAAGTCTAGTAGAGTCTCGCGGATCGGTACGGAGACGTCTGTACTTATCCTCGGGAGGCTGCAGGGACTGTTAGGAGTACTTCCCGTTCTTGATTTCCCTTATCGTGCGATTTGA
>NW_017682947.1:0-723 GCF_001879085.1 Nicotiana attenuata | reverse complement strand
ATAAAGGGTTGCACAAAGAAATGCCTCAATCATCTCTAAAACCAAACGACTTCTATTTCGCTTTGCAAACACACAGGGCAAGTTCTAGGTATCATATGCAAGCATAGGATGCAAGTAACAACTCACACACACTTAGCATGTAACTCATTCCGAATCAGTTCATCAACACAATCATACTGAGTGTTCAAGCAAGACAAGATGTGCAAAATTAAGGCATATATTATGAGTCCACAAACAAGCTTAGACGTCACACTCTCAAGTTCTTTTTGCAAGTGTGCACATTTGGGGTTACATTCTGACCTTCACCCATCTAATCCTAAAACTACAAAAGAAAAAAAAATCTACCTAACCCGGTTCAAGAAAAGCCCTTGGAAAAGAACCGTGGTCAAAAGAAAAACCAAGGGGGAGTTACTACACTACCTAAAAGAAGAAAATAAAATAAAAAAAACTTTCTAACATGGACTACTTCCCTCAAGAGTACTGTCCGCATAGTCCGTCATCAGGAAGAGTCCTCTAACTTTGTTTTGGGTTTTTTTTTTTAATAAATTAGTTCCGACTTTGACCTAACACTAACGCTACACTACATTACAGCTATACATAATACAACATACAAACTGAGCAATTATCACAAGTCTTGTGATATATATGATACACATAGAAATGAGCATCTTTGAGCAAGGAATCCCAGTTTGAATGATTCCCTATCAATATCATTACTCATAC
>NW_017682946.1:8286-9107 GCF_001879085.1 Nicotiana attenuata | reverse complement strand
TTTAAAAGCGAGATTCGGTGGGTGTAATTTCAACGTTACTACCTCTGAGCTCGTAGCTGTTTTAAGAGGCATGGGAGACAAGGTACGGTGGCCAAAAGAGATGCGGTCAAATCCAAACAGGCGCAATCCAGACCATTGGTGTGAATTCCACAATGATCACGGGCACAAGACTTCAGAATGTAGATTCTTACAAAGTGAAGTGGATCATCTATTGAAACAAGGGTATCTCACTGAGTTATTTAGTGAGAAGGGGAAACAAGCCTATATGAAAAATAGGCAAGAGCCACCAAAACCCCCATCACCCAAGAGAACCGTAAATGTTATAAGTGGGGGAGAAGATATTTATGGTGTAACATATACGGCTTCCAACAAGGTTTCGAAAGTAACAATTACACACGGGAAACAGGTGCGGCAGGTTTTAGAAAATGAAAGTATTTCTTTTGATGATACGGATACTGAAGGAGTGATGACCCCCCACAACGATGCACTGGTAATATCTTTACTTGTGCATGACACTAATGTAAAACGAGTTTTGATTGATCCAGGAAGTTCCGTAAATATTATACTACTGAGGGTATTGCGTGAAATGCAAGCTGAAGACCAAATGATACCGAAGGCACATACCTTGTCCGGGTTCGATAATTCAAGTGTGGTAACAAAAGGAGAGGTAGTTCTAACAACTTTTGCTGCAAGTGTTGTTAAAGAAACTAAATTTCAGATAGTAGATATGGAAATGGCTTATAATATGATCAGTGGGAGACCTTGGATCCATGATATGGAGGCTGTCCCATCAACTCTACATCAAGTTATTAAATTCCCAT
>NW_017682946.1:0-4021 GCF_001879085.1 Nicotiana attenuata | reverse complement strand
CAGTCACGGAGCTTCATCTGCCGGAGAAAGAAAGTCAAGTGGTTGTTGGGTCATCTCAATGGTTTTCAAAACCTTGGCCAATTTTCCGATTCTAAATCAAAGTTTTCTTGTCTGGCCTCAGTTAAAGCATCACGACGAGAGTTTAGAAAAGCCCAACTCACTTCTATATTAAAATTCTCCTCAAGAAGCTCATCATCCCTTTCCCACATAGCAAGATCATTCTTTAACACTTGATTTTCAGCTAAAGTGGAATCAAGGGTGGCTTCAAGGGAGGCATGAGAACTCTCCAATGCATGAACCTTATCAGAAGAGATCTTCAAATCAGCTTGAGCTTGAGTCAAGTTTTGTACTAACTCTCCTGCATATTGTTCTTTCTTGTTCAAGAGTGCTTTAAGTTCTCTGATTTCTTCACTTGACTTTGATAATTGCTCTGAAAAGGAACACTCGAGGCGCTCCTTGTCCTTCTCGGCTTTACTAGAAGAAGCCTTGGCCTTCGCTAAATCCGAAGTCAGAGTCCGCTTTTGCTGCTCCAGGTTACGGTTGCTTTCTTGCAATTCTTTTATCGTGTCTTGAGCATTTTTAAACTGTTCCTTCCAATTAGTTGCCTCCAGCTGGGCTTCCTTAGCTACCCTCTCAGCCTCGAGAATAGTCTTATCAGATTCACGAGCCTTCTTTTCTAAAAGGGAAATTCTTCCCATCAACTCCGTGCCAATAAGGTTGGCCTACAAAGACAACTCATGAAGATAAGAATCTAGAAATAATAAAACAAAAACTTATTAAAAAGTAAAGGGAGAATACCTTCAACGTAGAATGAACTATGTCATTCATCAAAGTTAAGCAACTGTGACTGTCCATCTTTTTCTTCTCAATATCTCCAATTAAAGGCTTAAGCCAGACATCTGCTCCACCAGACTTCCTTAAAAGACTGTTAGTAGCAGGAACCTCAAGTGTTACACTCCTCATAGCTAAACTTCTGCTACTAGAACCCTCCTCTGCATGCTGAACAGAGGAAGGGGGAGCTATAGAAGGAGGAACGGTAGAAGAGGTGAAAATAACAGGAGTCGAGGGAGTCGAAGCAGGTAAAGGAGCAGAAATTGACAAAGAAGCAGGAACAGATAAAATGGGAAAAGATGTACTTGAAACTAAAGAAGGAATAGAAGGAATTGGAATGGAAGAGGAAAGAAGAACCTCATCTAAAACCGGACCTAGATCACCACTTTCGAAACCCTCAGTGAAGAGACATTGAGTGGATTCAATGGTGTCCCTGGGGATGGTTTCATCATCGAAAACAATATTAACCGGAGAGGAGGCACGGGTAGGAGAAATTTCAGCTTCATCTTCAGAAATGATACGTCTCCTGACTCTAGGTCTAACTGCCAAAGAGGTGTCTTCATCTTCATCGTCCTCGGAATCCTCTTCAACAACTTTCCTCTTTGACAGCGTAGCTTGTGCTCTCTCTAAAGAAAGAGGAGTACAAAAGAAGCTCGAAGGGCAATAGCTACTTCAGTTGACATTCCTCGAATAGCAAATCCTGACAGAAAGAAGGATAAAAAGTTAGAAGAGGGGAAAGAATTTAACATACGGGAAACAATAAGAGACGCATACTGTGAGTTTTTACTTTCCAACCATGTTTGTTAGAAATAGATTTCCAGGTTCGTGCCTCCATAGGCACGGCCTTCAAAATAGCATCTACCCAACCATGGAAATTAGGAACGGGTTCCACATCTCCCATGGTTGCTACAAAAAAAAGCAAAAAAGAATGAAATTAGAAAAGGAGTTGAAATAAAACAAACACGGCAAGAAAGAAATACTTACGTGCAAGGTTCCATTTTTCAGGGAAAGGAATATTTGATTCACCCACCAAATCAACCGTGGGTACCGCAACATAACGGGTGTACCAGCCTCGATCTTTATCATCTTCAGGGCTTACCAAAACCCTTTTACTTCTTGCGGTTAGGGTAAAAACACCATTGCGAAACAGCTTGGGGTGGTAAAGATGATAGCAGGAATAAATCCCAAAGTAAAGGGATAAGTATAAACAGAGGAAAAACTAATCCTATAAGAAGATATTCTCTAGTTTGGGTTAGGAATAACTATATGAAGGTCATCTCTCCAACGACAATCTTTTCGAACAGTGGAAATTAAGGGTTAAGTAATTAAAGAAGGATAAGTGTCAGCTCTCTCTAATTTAATTACTTGGTCACGAAGGGATTCTTTATCATGCTCGAAAGATAAATCAGTTGGCACTATTTCTTCGACCAAAGGTTCTTGCATCGACTCAGAAGATTCTTTGCCTTTAGAGGAAGATCTATTAATGAAAGAACCTCTAGAAGTAATACCAGAGCTAGAAGAAGGAGTTATGGAACCAGAGGTACCACCACGAATGGATCCAAGTGTATTGGGAAAAAGTTGAATTTATATTGAAGATGACGTGGCGTGACACGTGGACTGGACAAATAGTCAAAGTATAACAATTAAGAAAAAGGTACGGGAGATGACAGGTACGAGAAGAGGAAGTGAAACAGGCACGAGAAGCAGTTTAGATACGAGTCTCGTATCAATTCGAGTCATTTAAAGATAGTGGATCAAAAGGCATTGAAAACATGGATCTGAAGACAAAAAGGAGTCCAAATTCAGTATTAAATACCTGATACGTTAGAAAATTGGTATTTAATAGGAATGATTGTGTAACGGCTCATTTAATATCATTTATTGTCCATAATTGTCTCATTAAAGCTTAGGTTTCATTCCTTTATCTAGAATCAACTATAAAAGGAGGAAGTGGTATTGGGAAAAGATCATTGTGGACATCATACTGAAATAAAAACTTGTTCGCTACTTTATTATTATTCTCAGAAAGCCTATTATTCTTTTTTGGTCTCTTGATTATTAGTAACCCGATTTTTCATCTCAAATTCTAGTTTTAACCGAAATAATATTTTTTGGTTAAACAAATTGGTTCCGTTACCGGGAATCTGATAATCTATTCTTTTTAAGTTACATTCTATCTGTTGTTATCATCATGTCACATGACAATAATAACAGTGAAAACACCTTGGGAAACCGTGAAAATCAAATGCATCAAGATCAAGGAGATTTGCAGAACTTTAACGTGGTCCCTTCTCTTCAAAATTCACCACGTCAATCTCGTGAAGGCACTCCTAAATCACATGCTGATGAGCAAGAGCAATCAGAACATTTTGAGGGACCAGAAGAAGCTCTGCAAAGGATAATTGATGCACGGGTTAGCCAAGCTCTTCAGGCGCTAGTTAGCCGGTTACCTGCTGCGCCGTCCACACCTTCGCCTAATAACAATACGCTGGAGAATCCTCGTTCTGGCCTTGTTAATTCAAACGAAGGAACCCCCATTGAACCACGAGAAATGAATCCAGGTAATACAAATAATTCTTATTTATAAAATTTGGTACTAACTTTGCAGACACAACTCAAAGAACAAAACGAGCGCATCGAGCAAATCCCTGGAGTTCCCCCAATAATCAAAGGAATAGATGCGGATAAATATTCACAACAACCTTGGAAACCGAGTGCTGCTCCCCTTTCAATCCCTAAAAAGTTCAAAATGCCTGACATTTCAAAATATGACGGCAAAACCGATCCACGTGACCATGTGACAGCATTTACTACAGGGGTCAAAGGAAATGATTTAATCAAGCAGGAGATTGAGTCCGCGTTGGTCAAAAAATTTGGTGAAACACTCACCAAGGGTGCACTAACCTGGTATTCTCTTTTGCCTGAAAACTCTATAAACTCTTTTGCTGAGCTTGCAGATTCTTTCATTAAGGCGCACTCAGGAGCACAAAAGGTTGAAAAAAGAATGGAGGACATCTTTAAAATCAAACAAGGGGATACAAAGTTGCTCAGAGATTTTGTTGATAGGTTCCAACGTGAACGAATGACTTTACCCCGTGTACCAGATAATTGGGCTGCAATAGCTTTTGCGAGCAATCTAAATGTTAAAAGTTCTGAAGCCACGAGAAGACTTAAAGAAAGCCTTCGAGAG
>NW_017682945.1:6376-9110 GCF_001879085.1 Nicotiana attenuata | reverse complement strand
TCTCGTCTTATAGCCTAGACATCTCAACACATGATTCGTATTCTTCACACTTACTCTAATATCAAGAAAGGAATATTATTCACATTGAGGCACATCCTTCATTTACATACATATATATATATATATATATATATATATATATATATATATATATATATATATATATATAAATGCAAATCAATTAATGTGAAATACAATCAATACATCAACCAATTCTAGCCTTACCACACAGGCATAAATGCCAACGGAGCTCAATTTCTAATAAAAGGGGGTTTTAGCCATACATACCTCAATTTAGCTTTCCTTAATCTTTACCAAACTCCGGAACTCTTAGCACTTTGATCTATTGTGTAAGAATTACAAATTGAACCGAGAATTAGAGACGAGATTGAAATTCTAGCTTGGTTCGAGCATAACACTAAAGGTGCATTGTGATCTTATGCCCTTTTTGTGGGGAATTTCTATCATTTTATACCCCCAATTGCCTTCTTCTTAGTTTTCTACCTTCCAATATCCTATGGTGTGATATGCATGCAAAAACTTCATTCCTATACTCATGAATTTCTTCTTTACTCACCCCATGTAGTTAAGTGTAGAAATAAGAGCTGAGGTGATGAATCTTACCTCTTGGGAATGAAAATTTAGGTGTCTTCACTTGATTTTCTTCAATGTTTTAGCAAGGCTCAAGGAGAATTTGATGGGAGACACTTTCCCTCTCTAAGACCCTCTCTCTCTCTCTCTCTAAAAGCATCAGATAATATGCTCAAAATGGGCTACAACACCAAATATATCGACAGGGGGTCGGGTTTAAAATTTAGAAAATTGGAGCGCTGAGTCAGGTATTTGCGATCGCAAAGATGAAATGCGGTCCGCAGAATGGACCGCAAAAGTGCTCCAAAAATCTGATCCTACAGTTTGGGTTTGCGGCGGAAATGCGGTCCGCATACACGATTTGCGGTCGCATAATGCACCCCATTTTTTACCTCAAATTTGGCTGGCACATGGACTCATTTTGTGATAGAAATGTGGTCCGCATATCAGTTATGCGATCGCACAACAGGCCGCATTTTGACCTCAATTTTAACCAAACCTCTGACTCAATCTGCGGCAGAAATGCGATCCGCATACTTAAGTTGCGACCGCATTCTGGACCGCATAATGGTACTTTTCTGGAAAACTTTGGTTCTTGATTTTTAAATGCTTAGATCAGTATAAAGGGTCTGAACCGCGGCGAGCTTTTACACCTTCCTAACATATATCCGTAACTTTGGCACTACGAGCTTTTAGGTTTTGGGTACAAGTTTTCACGGGGCCTTACATCCTCCCCCACTTAAGATCATTCGTCCTCGAATGAGGATCAAGGGTCACTTAAAAGGAGTTATTTATGCAACCTTCTACCTTTTACAACCTAAAACCTGTTAATAGTCTCCAAATTTGGCTAACTCCCTAAATTTTCAAAAATTTTGCCAGAGTTTCCTTTGTATCTAGGCCTATCCACCTGTCAGAGAGCCCCAGAATCATAACATAACAGCATATACATGTTTCTTAACATAATATGACTTGTATTTGTACAACACCAACCATGGCCACATAGACAACATATGTAACCAAAATGGGATAAGATAAGAGTTCGTAGGAATCAAATGCATAAAAAGCTATTACATGACTATTCAAACAAATGCGGGTACTTCTTTTTCATTTCATCCTCGGCTTCCCAAGTGGCTTCCTCAACTTGCTGATTTCCCCATAACACTTTCACGGACGCAATTTCCTTATTTCGCAATTTCCGAACTTGCCTATCAAGAATGGCAACTGGAACTTCTTCATATGACAGCCCTTCATTGACTTAAATAGTCTCAACTGGCACAATAGTAGACGGGTCTCCCACTACCTTCCTCAACATAGACACATGAAAGACCGGGTGTACCAATGACATTTCATGTGGCAGATCGAGCTTGTATGCCACCTGACCAATCCTCTGAATAATTTTGTACGGTCCTACATACCTCGGACTCAACTTTCCTTTTTCCCAAACCGCATGATACCCTTCATAGGGGAAACCTTCAAAAATACCCAATCATCTTCCTGAAACTCCAAATCTCTGCTACGAATATCCGAGTAAGACTTTTGGCGACTTTGAGCAGTTTTCAGCCTTTCCTTAATAATCTTGACCTTTTCCATGGCCTGATGCATGAGGTCCGGCCCTATCAATTCTGCTTCTCCAACCTCGAACCACCCAATGGGAGACATGCATCTCCTACCATACAATGCCTCGAATAGTGCCATCTGCATGGTAGCATGGAAGCTGTTGTTGTAGGAAAATTCTATGAGCGGCAAATGGTCATCCCAGCTACCTTTGAAATCAAGAGTACAAGCACGCAACATGTCTTCAAGCGTCTGAATAGTCCGCTCTGCTTGCCCATCGGTTTGTGGATGAAAAGTTGTGCTAAGGTTTACCTGCGTACCCAAACCTTGCTGAAATTTCTTCCAAAAGTTGGCCGTGAACTGAGCCCCTCGATCTGAAATGATTGAGACTGGAGTGCCATGTAACCTGACTATTTCTTTGATATATAACTGAGCATACTGTTCCGCTGTGTCGGTAGATTTAACCGTCAAGAAGTGCGTTGATTTCGTGAGTCGATCCACGATTACCCAAATTGAGTCAAACTTGCACGGAGTGCGCGACAACCCTACCTCAAAATCCATGTTAATCATTTCCCATTTCCACATTGGA
>NW_017682945.1:0-6366 GCF_001879085.1 Nicotiana attenuata | reverse complement strand
GTTTTCACAATTTTACACATAATGCGCAAAAACGTAGTTCGGATCCGGACCCCAACCAAACATGCATACAAGTCCAAAAACACTATATGACCTATGGAATTGTCAAAACACCGATTCGAGTTCGTTTACCAAGAATGTTGACCGTGGTCAATCAAGTCCCATTTAAGCCTAAAATCACTTTTCCTTCAAACTTTTTATGTAAATTTTTTTCGAAAACCAACACGGACCATGCACGCTAATTAAGAAACATCAAATGGAGATAATAGAGGTCACGAAACACAAAAATAAAGGCTATTACTAAAAATAACTTAATCAGGTCGTCGACATTCTCTAAATCTAAAGGAAACATTTGTCCTCGAACAGATATAGAAAAGTACCTAGACTGGTAAAAGGGTGGGGGTATCTACTCCGGTATATCAGACTCGGACTCCTACATAGCCTCCTCGATATGCTGACCTGACCAATCCTCTGAACTAATTTTGTACGGTCCTACATACCTCGGACTCAACTTTCCTTTTTCCCAAACCGCATGATACCCTTCATAGGGGAAACCTTCAAAAATACCCAATCATCTTCCTGAAACTCCAAATCTCTGCTACGAATATCCGAGTAAGACTTTTGGCGACTTTGAGCAGTTTTCAGCCTTTCCTTAATAATCTTGACCTTTTCCATGGCCTGATGCATGAGGTCCGGCCCTATCAATTCTGCTTCTCCAACCTCGAACCACCCAATGGGAGACATGCATCTCCTACCATACAATGCCTCGAATAGTGCCATCTGCATGGTAGCATGGAAGCTGTTGTTGTAGGAAAATTCTATGAGCGGCAAATGGTCATCCCAGCTACCTTTGAAATCAAGAGTACAAGCACGCAACATGTCTTCAAGCGTCTGAATAGTCCGCTCTGCTTGCCCATCGGTTTGTGGATGAAAAGTTGTGCTAAGGTTTACCTGCGTACCCAAACCTTGCTGAAATTTCTTCCAAAAGTTGGCCGTGAACTGAGCCCCTCGATCTGAAATGATTGAGACTGGAGTGCCATGTAACCTGACTATTTCTTTGATATATAACTGAGCATACTGTTCCGCTGTGTCGGTAGATTTAACCGTCAAGAAGTGCGTTGATTTCGTGAGTCGATCCACGATTACCCAAATTGAGTCAAACTTGCACGGAGTGCGCGACAACCCTACCTCAAAATCCATGTTAATCATTTCCCATTTCCACATTGGAATTTCTATGCTTTGAGCCAATCCACCGGGCCTTTGATGTTCAGCCTTCACTTGCTGACAATTCGGACATTTCACCACAAAGTCCGCCACATCCCTCTTCATGTTGTTCCACCAATAAATCTCCTTGAGATCATGATACATTTTCGTAGAACCTGGGTGCACGGAATACCTGGATGTGTGAGCCTCTGCCATGATCCTTTCCTGAAGACCGTCAATATCAGGAACACATAGGCGGTCTTGGTACCGTAGGGTACCATCATTCATGCCTAAGGAAAAAGCTGTGGTCTTGTGTCTATGAATTATTTCTTTCAGTTGTGCTAGTAATGGATCACTGAATTGCTTTTCTTTCACCTCCGACACGAGCGACGATTCGGCTCTATTTTGCACAATTACGCCTCCTTCACTAGAACCCGCCAGGCGAATTCCCAAATTAGCCAGCTGACGAATTTCCCTCGCCAATAGCCTGTGGTTTGCCTCCATATGAGCTAAGCTCCCCATAGATTTCCGACTAAGAGCATCTGCTACAACATTAGCCTTTCCTGGGTGATAGAGGATATCGATGTCGTAGTCCATTGCTGCTGGCTGGTCCCTGGTGGCGGTGCACTGGCTGAAGACTGGGCAATAGACTGGGAAGGCCCTGATGATTCTCCCCTGAAAGCTGATCTTCCCCCACCTTGTGACTCTCCCATGTTGCCCTTAGATCGGGCCTTGCTGTTACTCTCTCTCTCTCCATTCTGTTCTTCAGTTTATGGCTCTCTGTGCCTGAGCAAACGCGACCATCTTCCTATAGTTCATATCGGAATTCAATGTGGCCGTAGAAGCCTCATTAATGGTCAAGGAATTAAGGCTCTGAACAAATCGGCGTACTCTGGCCTCCATTGTGGGCAACATATGAATGGCATACTTGGACAAGTGAGCAAACTCCATGTGGTACTCCCACACACTCTTGTTACCCTGCTTCAAATTTTCGAACTCTGCTGCATGGGCTGCCCTTGTCTCAGCAGGCAGGAAGTGATCTATGAAGGCATCTGCGAACTCACTCCACCTGGCCAGAGGGCACCCCTCCTCGCGGGAATCCTCCCATAACTCAAACCACGCATAGGCCACCCCTTTCAGACGGTAGGCAGCCAACTCTACTCCCTCTGTCTCAGTCGCACGCATAACCTTGAGAGTCTTGTGCATCTCATCAATAAAATCCTGAGAGTCCTCTTCTGGATTGGCACCCAAAAATACTGGAGGGTCTAACTGAAGAAATCTGTTCACCCTGGAACTGCTGGAATCCCCTTGCTGGCTAGGTGATGAACTGGGTGCAATACCTGACCTCTGGGCCTGAGAGGCTACTAGCTGGGTCAACATCTGAATAGCTCCCCTAAGATCCCCATCAGAAATACCAGAACCGGAAGCTGGGGCTGGAGGTGGGATAGGAGTATCAACGGGAGGGATAGTGGTGCCCTCCGCAGGTGTAAGAACTGGGGTAGTCTCGTAAGGCCCCATAAAAATTTATGCTCAAAACCTAGTAGCTTGTAGTGTCAGGTTCCGAATATGTGTTGGGAATGTGTAAAATTCTTCGCGGCGAGCAAGCTCGCCGCGGTCCGGACCCTTTGTACTGATCTAAGTATTTAAAAATCAAAGAACCAAGTTTTTCCAAAAAAGCGTTATTTTGCGGTCCAGAATGCGGTCGCAAATCATGTATGCGGACCGCATTTCTGCCGCAGATTGAGTCAGTGCTTTGGTTAAAATTAAGGTCAAAATGCGATCCGTTATGCGACCACATAACTGATATGCGGACCGCATTTCTATCGCAAAAGTGAGTCAATGTATCAGTTAAATTTGAGGTCAATTATGCGGTGCATTATGCGACCGCAGATCGTGTATGCGGACTGCATTTCCGCCGCAAACCTAGACAGTAGGATTGGATTTTTGGAACACTTTTGCGGTCCATTCTGCGGACCGCATTTCATCTCTGCGGTCGCAAAGTGAGACCGCATATCTGACTCGGGTACCCATTTTTTTAAATTTTAAACCCGACCCCCTTTTTAATAAAACACCCCAACCCCTCATTTTAACGAGTTTTCTGAACAAAATAAGAGAGAGGAAGAGAGGGTTCTTGAGAGAGAAAGTCATCTTCATCAAATTTGATTCTTCAAAACTATCCGAGCCGGAAAATTTCAAAGTGATTATCTTCATCCCCATTCTTGCAGGTAAAAGCCCTAGCCCTTTCTCATTGATTTTCAGGTTTAAACATAAAGGGGGATTCTCATACATTGATTCTTGAAAACAAAGTTGAAACATACATGCATGTCTTTTAAAACCTAAAACCTAGTAAGGGAAATTGGGTAGAAGTAGAGGTTTGCAAAAGAAGGGTTGATAACCTAAAAATGTTCGGGTAATAATTGTGAGCTTCAATTCTAAAGAAATATGTGTTAACTTGTGCACTAGATTGACGTTGCTAGACCGTTTGGTGAATTGAAAGTAGAAGTTAAAAGGAAATTCGGCTCCAGGTATGTATGGCTAACTTTAACCTTTGTAGAGTCACCTTGTTTGGTGTACGAGTATTTGGTATGTGTTACTTATGTGGACTATTTGTGAATTTTGGTTGCTTCACGGGTGTTAAGGCAGGATGGCCTATTTCATGAACTCTTGCGATTAATATGCCTTGAACATTGTTGGTCAAACGTTCCGATATGATGGTGTAGATAAATGGCTACAAACCATGTGTGTGTGTAAATATGTTTATGTGGTAAGGGCTGTGTAGTTGATGGAAAGAAGTCGTAATTGATACAAATGAAAACTCTTTATGAATTGTTATTGTTGTTGTGAAATGATATTCTGGATGGCCTGAAGCCATGTGATTGAACTGTGGACTATTGTTGTTGTGTGAAATGTGATTGTCCGGTGGGATCGGGTTGCGCGCCGCAACACAAAATGATAAATTGTGGGTTGGGGTGATAAGGGTGGCCGAGGTAATAAGGGTGGAAAAGTGATCGAAATCACTATTGAAATGAACGCATGTGAAAGTTGTGAAATCATCGATGTAATGAAATGATGTAGGAAGGGAAAATGGAGAGATTGTGAAACTTGTTTGACTTTGGTTGTTCCTTTCATGTGCATTTGATTGTTGATTCTATTACTATACATTACTTGTGTATTGTTTGAGTTTACTTAGGGTAAAGTTTGTTCATACATACCAGTACAATTCAAATGTACTGACGTCCTTTTGCCAGGGGCGCTACATTCGTGTTATAATTATCGGTGGATCTATAGCAGGTACTCCAGTCCACCGTCCATAGCACTCCTTCACTTTCCGTCAGCTGAATTGGTGAGCCCCTTTTTTCTCGGGGCCCTGCGTGGCTCATGCCTCTTTTATTCCGGAGTCTTGTTTTTGGCATTTGTGTAAGGTATAGCCGGAGCCTTGTTACCGGCAAGTATTGTATCATCCTTTTGTATCCTTAGAGGCTCCGCAGACACAATGTGGGTGGTGCACATATATATTTTGGGAAAGTAATGGTACGGTTTGGAATCGTGATCCACGTTGGTAAATGTTGTAAGTATTTGGTATCATATGATGGTAATGATAAAAAGTAGAAGTGAATTCAAGTTGTAAGTTTACGCTTAAGTTATAAATGGCTATTTCACAGGAATAATGTATATTGAAATCACGGGGTAACGCGTGGGATAAGAAAGGCAATTCCAGGTCCCCTTGACTGGGGTCCTCCGATTGAGCGCCGGTCGCGTCCCTCGGTTTTAGGGTTTGACAAACTTGGTATCAGAGCCTAAGGTTTTAAAAGAGTCCTAGGGTGTCTCGGAGCCGTGTCTAGTAGAGCCCTTCTTATCGGTGTGTTGTCGACAACATCTATAAGTAGGGGGCTGCATGGACATTTAGGAAATTACCCTCTTCTTTTTTATTCTATATCGTGCGGTGAAGTGAAAAGTGGAAGTGTCTATGTCTAACTCGTGCTCTGTTCCGAATTTTTCAGTAATGGCACCTAAGAAGAGAGCTAGACTCGGCCTTGGGGCCAATGCCATCCCAAGTGTGGCTATGGATTATGTACCTGATGCCGTGGGTAAGAGTGACTCCCCGGTCCTGAATCCGCCTGGCCCAACTATTCCAGATCAATGTGTTCCTGTTCCTGCTGCGGCAGAGGGTGCTACCATCCCTCTCGCCGATATTCCTGATTCTGATGCAGTTCCTGCTTCTAGTCCCGGGGTTCCTGATGAGGACCTTAGAGGAGCCATCCGTATGTTGACCCAGTTAGTGGCCGTTCAGGCCCAGAGATCTCATGATGCCCCTACATCCTCCAGCGGACAGGGAGATATCGCCAGTTCCAGAGTCAACCAGTTTCTGTGGTTAGCCCCTCCAGAGTTCTCAAGAACAGACCTTGAGGCCGATCCGCAGGATTTCCTTGATGAAATGTATAAGACCCTTCGAGTAATGAAGGCTTCGGAGACGGAGGGAGTTGAGTTGGCTTCATACAGGTTGAGGGGAGCAGCGTATTCGTGGTTCGAGATGTGGGAGGATTCCCGTGGGGAGGGAAGACCTCCGGCTAGATGGGATGAGTTTGTAGATGCATTTATGGACCACTTCTTGCCTGCCGAGAACAGGCAGCCCGTGCCACTGAGTTTGAGGCCCTCAAGCAGGGCAGTATGAGTGTTTGGGTGTACCACATGGAGTTTGTGAGATTGTCCAAGTATGTTCCTCAGTTAGTGTTGACCATGGATGCTCAAGTTCGGCGATTCGTTCAGGGCCTTAGTCCTTTGGTGGTGAATGAGGCTGCTACAGCTGTCTTACACCCGGATATGAATTATGGAAAGATTGTGGGATTCGCTCAGGCCACAGAGGCTAGAAAGTTGAAGATACGGGCGGAAAGGGAGAGTAGCAGCAGAGCCCGATCAGTGGGTCACTCAGGGAGACCCGTTCAGGGGAGAGGGCCATCAGGGCCATCCCAGTCATTTTCTTAGTCTTCAGCGAGCGCACCGCCATCGGTGCACAGCCATCCGCAGAGTAGTCACTGGAGACTAGGTTCAGACAGTAGGAGACCCCATCAGTCCGGTCGTTCAGGAGGGAGATCACGGCAGCATGGGAGGGCTCCATGCCCCAAATGTTGGAGGTTCCATTCCGAGACTTGTTATTTGGATATCTCG
>NW_017682944.1:6218-9111 GCF_001879085.1 Nicotiana attenuata | reverse complement strand
AATTGAATGGAAGAAGGAAAGAGCTGAACGAAGGAACAGGAAGAAGGAACAGGTTCATCCCAAGAAGAACAAAGGATCAACAAAGGCTATGGTTGCTGCTTGGGGTGAAAGCTCAGATGATGACTCAGAAGACGAAGATGGAGATGAACAAGCACTTATGGCAATTGGGAAATCCGATGAGGAATCTGAGGTAAGTATAATTCATCTCAAAGACAAGATTAAGTTTTTGTCTAAAGAAAGTCTATCTGAATTACTTCTAGATTTCATTGATGAATTTGAAGTTATAAACAATGAAAAGGAACAGTTGTCTAAGGAGTGTGTGATTCTGAAAGCTAAGTGCAAAAACCTGGAACTTAGGGCTAATAAGAGTGATAGTAAAAATGCTGAGTTGAAGAACCAGGTTCATGAACTTGACACCACGGTCCTAGAGCTTAAATCTGAAAATCGAAAATTGAAATTAAGAACTAGTAAAAAGAAATCTGATCACACATAACTCACTTTAGAAGAAAATGTAGGAAAAATGAAAGATGAGCTGTACAAAAGAGATGAGCAGATTAAAGTCCTAAAAAAAGATCTAGGAAAGGTGAAACATGAATTAGACAGAACTTGCAAATGGAACAAGGCCTCTGATGCACTCTCTTGGTTGCAAGAGCATCACAGTAGCAACAAAAGAGGACTTGGCTATGGGACTCAAGCACCAAAGTGGGACCCTAAAAGCAAGTACCTCACACTTCCTGAGAATAAAATTTGCACACATTGTGGTAAAACTGGTCACTATAAAAGTGAATGTATTGCAAAAGAAAAGGCTAGTCAAAAGAATAAAGAATTTGTTCAAGGGAAAAATAGGCTGCCAGGTTGGGCTAAAAAGAATTTGATTCACCCTTTTGCCTATAGAAAGGGACCCAATAGTTTGGGTTCCTAAGACTAACCCCTGATTTCCTTTCGCGGTTCCAAGTGAAGGGGAGCAGCCAAATATAATACATGGATAGTGGTTGTTCAAAGCATATGACAGGAAGCAAGAACAAGTTCCTTTCACTTGAGGACCTCAAAGGAGGTAATGTCTCCTTTGGAAATGGGAAGAAAGGTGAGATCATTGGGGTTGAAAAGGTAGGTAAGACTGACTCTCACTCTATTGAGAATGTCTACTTGATAGATGGCCTAAAGTACTGTCTAATCAGTGTATCACAATTATGTGATAAAGGTAACTTGGTAGCATTCACCACTACCAAATATTTTGTGACTAATCTTACCATTGACAAGATTGTTTTGCAGGGAAAAAGAGTAAACAATACATGCATTGTAGATTTGTCCACACTTTCAGAAAATGAACTCACTTGCTTAAGTGTGTTGGACAATGATCCCCTCCTTTGGCACAAGAGACTTGGACATGCAAGTCTGAGTCAACTCAACAAATTAGTCTCCAAGGACCTGGGGATAGGGCTGCCTAACATCAAGTTCAAGGAAGACAAAGTTTGTGAGGCTTGTGCAAGGGGGAAGCAGGTAAGATCCTCTTTTAAATGCAAGAAAGTGGTAAGTACCACCAGAACGATGGAACTGGTCCATATGGATCTCTGTGGTCCAATGAGAATATTAAGCAGAGGTGGTAAAAGACATGTGATGGTGCTTGTTGATGATTACTCTAGGTTTACTTGGACATTATTTTTAACATCTAAAGATGAAGCATTTGACATGTTTACTTCTTTTGTTAGAAAAACTCAAAAACAACTAGGTAATCAACTTGCATCAATTAGGTCTGATCATGAAACTGAATTTGAAAATGCTAAGTTTGCTGAATTTTTGCATGCTACATCATAAATAGTTGCATGACTAGACCTCTTGTTAAGAAGATTCCCTATGAGTCACTTAAAGGGAGAAAGCTAAATATATCCCATCTTAGGGCATTTAAATGCAAGTGCTTTGCGCACAATAATGGCAAAGACTCCCTAGGTAAGTATGATCCCAGAAGTGATGAGGGAGTATTCTTGGGATATTCTTCACATAGTAAAGCTTATAAGATATACAGTAAAAGAACTATGTGTGTAGAAAAAAATGTATATGTTATTTTCTTAAAACTAACATTCTTTCTGAGAGGCAGGAACAAGATAATGAAGAGATTGGGCTGATAAGAAATTCAAAGTGAAATCACAATCCAGACTGAAGCTGCAACAGAAGAAGGAACAGGTGATGGAACAGGTTCTTCTACCCAGGGCAACATGACAGGGGGAACTGACTAGAGAGGAACTGATCCTCAAACCTCGAGGGAACCAGTCCATGAACCTATTCCTTAGTAACAAAACCAGGAAGAAACATCTAAAGAAATTGACACTCCTATTGCAACATCCACGAAATTGGATATAGATGAACCTGGTTCATCTGTTGATTAGAAGTTGTATAGGGGAATGATTGGTTCTCTTTTATTTCTTACTACTAGCAGACCTGACATTGTGTGTAGTGATTTCAGGAAAATTCAAAGGAGTCCCACTTGACTAATGTAAAGAGAATATTGAGATACTTGAAAGGCACCACTGACCTTTGCCTTTGGTATCCAAAAGGTAGTAATTTTAATCTAGTGGGATATGCTGACGCTGATTATGCAAGTTTCCTAGTGGATTGGAAGAGCACCTCAGGTATGACACACTTCCTTGGTTCGTGTCTTGTGTCATGAGCTACTAAAAAGCAAAATTTAGTGGCCTTATCTACTGCTGAAGCTAAGTATGTTGTTGCTGCTTCATGATTGTGCTCAATTGTTGTGGATCAAGTAGCAGTTGATGGATTTTGGTATTGAAGTTGGTTGCATCTCTATTTTCTGTGATAATACTAGTGCTATTGGTATGACTAAGAATCCGGTTCATCATAAGAGAACTAAGCACATAGATGTTAGACAGCATTTTTT
>NW_017682944.1:0-3483 GCF_001879085.1 Nicotiana attenuata | reverse complement strand
AAGCAGTTCGTGTGTGATTCAAGTGTGCAAACCTGAAGCTACATGAACAAGATTGAAGAACCAATTCCATTGTGTTTTTCTTTATTTCTAGTTCAATTGTAGTAGGTGTTTCATATTGTACCTTTCAGCTTTATCTAGAAGCAATTGTAATAGGTATTTTGAGTATTCAAGTTAGAGTTAACTTGAAGGTGTCGCAACAGTTGAGGTTGTGTGCTACACTGGGATTAGAGTTTAATCCTTAGGTTTACAAGAGTTTGTAAATGTTGTTTTTGGCTCAGTGATTTTAGTGAAAGTTTGGGAAAATCCTATTGAGCAGTAGGTCGTGGTTTTTTCACCTTTTGAGCCAGGTGTTTTCCACATAAAAATCTCTGTGTTCTTTATTTTTTGCACTCTTAATTCTGCAAACAGTTATAGTAAGTATATCTAGAAGAACCAGCTTCTTCTAGTGCGAAAATTAGGTACCACACAAATCAACCCCCCCCCCTCTTGTGTGGTATTGACGTTTAGAACATCAGCCTAGCAAGTGAAATGTAAGGCACCATCACGGACTCGATTGTGGGATTTCCGGGTCGTGACAAGTTGGTATCAGAGCACTAGGTTACATAGGTCTCACGAGTCACAAGAAAACTTAGTTCAGTCTGGAGGATCGGTACGGAGACGTCTATACATATCTTCTAGAGGCTATGGAGTTAGGAACAGTTTCACTTCTATTCTTCTCTATCGTGAGATTTTTATTCTATCATTGTTGCTTGAGAACTTCTATTTTGTTCTCTCGTGGATGGCGAGAAAACGCACTGTATCTTTAGCCGAGCAGCAGCCAGATCCCCTAGTGGCAGCTCCTACGAGGGACAGAGGACGAGGCCGAGGTCGTGCCAGAGGCTGAGGCAAGGGTAGGGCTCAGCCTATAGCTCGAGTAGAAGCACCAGCGGTAGAGCCTCAGGTAGATTTTGACGAGGAGGCTCCAGCCCAGACCGTTCCAGCAGGACCAGCTCAGGTCCCAGAGGGGTTCATTGCCACCCCGGTACTTCAGGGTGCTTTGGTCCATCTAGTGGGCCTCATGGAGAGTGTGGCATAGACCGGCACGTTTCCTGTAGCACCATCCATCTCTCGGGCTGGGGGAGGAGCATAGACTCCCGCTACTCAAACTCCGGAGCAAATGGCTCCCCAGCTTCAGACTCCAGCAGCTCAGCCCGTTGGGGTAGTTAAGCCGGGTGTTGCAGCACAGACTGGTGATGGATCAGCTCTGTCTTCTGAGGCTTTATTGAGATTGGATAGGTTTACCAAGCTTTTCCCAGTGCATATTCAGAGGATCCCCAGGACTATCTGGACAGCTGTCATGAGGTGTAACAGAACTTGGGGATAGTGGAGACCAATGGGGTCGACTTTGCTACATATCATTTGTCGGGTTCCGCCAAGAAATGGTGGATGGATTATATGTTGACCAGACCATGTGGGTCGCCTACTCTCACTTGGGACCAGTTCTTTAAGTTATTTCTTGAGAAGTTATTCCCTATCTCTCAGAGAGAGGACTATCGGAGGCAGTTCGAGCGTGTGCAACAGGGTTCTATGAGTGTCACTCAGTACGAGACTCGATTTATGGATCTAGCCCGTCATTCTATTCATATGCTTCCTACCGAGAGAGAGAGGGTGAGGAGATTTATTGAGGGACCTGCTCATCCTATTAGACTACAGATGGCTGAGGAGACTGGGAGTGAGATATCTTTTTAGACGGCTGCCAATGTTGCCAGGCGAGTCGAGTCGAGATGGTTCTAGCTCAGGAGAGTGGTCACGGATCTAACAAGAGACCTCGTCTTTCAGGTGGTTTTAGTGGTGCCTCATCTGGATGCAGGGGTACTTTTGGTAGGGGCCATCCTCCCAGGCCATATCATTCAGCGCTTCAGGCATCCCACAGTGCTTCAGGGACACCTGGCCCTTATGTTCCTCATTCTGGGCAGCCAGCTCCTATCAGTACACCCCCTATTCAGAGTTATTACAGTGGTCATCCGGACCGACCGGTTTAGCCTTAGTTTCAGCAGCCACAGCACCAGGATGGATGCTTTAAGTTTGGTAGTTTTGGGCATATCAGGAGGTCCTGTCTGAGATTATGGGGAGGTACACCATAGCTGAGTTCTTGTGCCATAATTCCGGCACCGGTTGCATCACTGCTCGCTCAGCTAGCTAGAGGTAGGGGTCAGGGAGCTAGAGGTAAAGGTTAGTCCGCTAGAGGTGGAGGTCAGGCCATTAGAGGTGGAGGCCAGGCTGCTAGAGGTGGAGGCCAGCCAATAGGAGGCCCTCCTAGAGATATGGTTCAGAGTGGTGGGGCCCATCCCCGATGCTATGTTTTTCTAGCCAGGCCTGAGGCTGAGCCATCTCTCACGGTTATCACTAATATGATTTCAGTTTGCAGAAGAGATGCCTCAGTACTATTTGATCCGGGTTCTACGTATTCCTACGTGATATCCTATTTTGCTTCATATTTGGTTGTGCCTCGTGATTCTTTGAGTGCCCCTGTGTATGTATCCACCCTTGTGGGATATGCTATTGTTGTAGATCGCGTTTATCGTTCGTGTGTGGTTACCATTGCGAGTCTTGAGACTCGTGTATATCTCTTACATCTCGATATGGTCGACTTTGATGTTATTTTGGGAATGGATTGGTTGTCACCTTATCATGCTATATTGGATTGTCACGCCATGATGGTGACCTTAGCTTTACCGGGGTTTCGTCGATTGGAGTGGAGAGGGACTCAGGCCATTCTACCAGTAGGGTTATCTTGTACGTGAAGGCTCGGCATATGGTCGAGAAGGGGTGTTTAACTTATTTGGATTATGTCTGTGATTCTAGTGCGGAGGTTCCTTCCATGGATTCAGTAGCGGTCGTTTGTTAGTTTTTATTGGTGTTTCCTGCAGACCTGGCGGGGATGCCACCCGATAAAGATATCGACTTCTGAATTGATTTGGCTCCGAACTCTTAGCCCATTTCTATTTTGCCTTACCGTATGGCCCCGCTAAAGTTAAAAGAATTGAAGGAGCAGTTGCAAGACTTGCTTGATAAGGGCTTCATTAGACCTAGTGTCTCGCCCTGGGGTGCGCCCGTGTTGTTTGTGAAGAACAAGGATGGATCGATGAGAATATGCATAGATTATCGACAGTTGAACAAAGTCACCATCATGAACAAGTATCTATTACTAAGGATTGACGACTTATTTTATCAGCATCAGGGGGCCAAGGTGATTTCAAAGATCGATTTGAGGTTTGGATACCATCAGTAGAGGATTAGGGCATCCGATGTCACTAAGACAGCTTTTCGGACTTGGTATGGGCATTATGAGTTTCTAGTGATGTCATTTGGGCTGACAAATGCCCCAGCAGCATTTATGGATTTGATGAACCAGGTGTTCAAGCCCTATTTAGATTCCTTTGTGATTGTGTTTATTGATGATATCTTGATCTACTCCTGCACCCAAGAGGAGCATGAGCAGCA
>NW_017682943.1:5683-9112 GCF_001879085.1 Nicotiana attenuata | reverse complement strand
TGTCGGCAGTGGGAAAAATCTTTCAACGAAGTAGTGAAAATGGGAAGTATGGTGGAGGAGGGGCTTAAGTCTAACAAAATCAGCTATTCTGCAATCAAGGCAACTACCCAGGCTATCCAGAGCGGCACTGGAGGGGTAGTGAAAAAGAAAGAAGATGTGGCAGTAGTTGAATCAAGAGCTTGGTCCAGGGGCCCATCACCATATTACAACCAACCTCGACCCCATATCACACTCCATATAGCCCACCACAACACTATCCCCACTTCTCTGTCCACCATGCCCAAACATACCCCCAACATCCTACCCATGCGCAATGGCGCGCACCCACCACACCAAATGCTTACCCAACTCAAAACACCTACCCACCCCCAAGAGCCTACAAGAATTTCCATAGAGCAGGTTTGCGGGGCAGCCAAAATTTCAAGCAAGAGAGGGCACAGAAGCAGGAAACTTTCACCCCCTTGGGAGAGTCATATGCAGACTTGTTTGAGAAACTAAAGCAATATAACCTGATTGCACCCATTCCTCCGAACCATGTGGACAAGCGTGCAAGAGGCTTTGACCCTTCTAAAAGGTGTGAATACCATTCCAATGTCCAGGGGCACGATGTCGAAAGTTGCCGGGATTTGAAAAGAGAGATAGAAAGAATGATTCAGGAAGGGATAATTGTGGTCCAGGACAGTGCCACCAACATTGCACAGAAGCCTTTACCTGCACATGATGATGCACATTTTGTGGGGAAGATCCATGGTGACAGGGAGTATGAGAACCCTCTCGGAAACTTGTTGAATGAAGTCAATGATATTGAAATTGGTGAAGGTTCCAGCAATATTGATGCGAAACTCAGTGGTTAAGATGTCATGCCTGGTAATTGGGAAGACGCTCCATTTCTTGGTCAGCCGGAGTGGAGTTTTGGTGGTTTATTTTGTTGTCATTTCTGTTGTCCGGGTTATTTCAGGTTGTAATTCGGATATTGTCTTGTGACTCAAACCCTTCTATCTTTTCACTTTGCCGTGTTTGTTTAGGCGTAATAACTTGTTTAGTGCTGTCTAGGTTTGTTTTCCTGTTCTGTTGTTTAAACCCTTTCACCGTCAGTCTAATGCAATTCTCTGTTTCCCGCTATTTCTAGTCATTTTGTTTAGTTTTCTTCTCCTTTGCAATTCTTTTCATGCCGGTTCTGGTGACATGATATGCACGCATTATTCTCAGCCTGGTTTTAAAAGTCAGTTTAGTAATGAAGCAATAAAACAATGTTGAAGATGTGAGGACAGCCGAGGGATTTTGAGATCCCTTCGAGCCCAAATTGTGTGAAACTGGGGCAGAAGGAACACAAAGAAATACTGTTGAAATGCATCATGCCACATCGGTTTGAAACCAAAGGAAAGTTTGCCCCCAAGTCTACAGGGGCCGTTCGTGGTACCGAGATTGTTGCTGGGTAATTGACAAATGTAGAGGGAAAATGTGTGGATATGGTTAGTAATTCTGGTGCAATCAAAAGATGTTACGTATGTTTTCCCCATGTTTGTTTAATTGTGAAGTTTGTACTTGGCATGTTTTGGAGATTGGAATGACGAAGGCATTTTGTTCTGCTATCCAAACACTTTATCCTTTGGTACCCCTTTGAGCCTCGGTTATTTTCTTACATACCCCTCTTTCGGAATCAATAATAAAACTCGTAAGCCCGAGAGGGGAAAGTAAGTGGAGAAACAAGAGAAAAACAGTGAAGAAGAAGAAAAAAGAAGAGAAAAGAAAAGAAAAGAAAAGAAAAAGAAGAGAAAAGAAAAGAAAAGAAGAAAAAAAATAAGAGAAAAGAAAAAGAAAAGAAAAGAAATGAAAAGAAAGAAAAGGAGAAGTGGAAGAAAGGAAAGATCGCAACAACGAAGAAATTTTATGACCTGAACTACGTTTGACTTGATCCCGAAAGGGTACGTAGGCAGCCTCTCTCTGAGGTTCAGTCACACCAAAATAAAATCCAAAAGTGCCCAAGAAAGGAACTGGGGCAGAAGTTGTGGTTGTTGTGGGAAATCTGATTCCGAAAGTTGTAATTTTGAACCCATGATGAAGTTGTGTTGAGCCTTTAATACCCTGTCTTTCTAACCCCATCCAAACGCCCACATTACGGTCCAAAGAAAGACCTTCTGATCAATCTTCGAGAGATGCCAAGTCAAGCGAACAGAGGTGAATCATATCAGGGGCAACACTCCGGTCCAAACGAAGGAAATTAAGAACGAGGGAGTCTTGTTGATGAGAACCCTCGGGGGTACCCCAAGGCAATGAAAGATGAGAGAAATAAAAAAATGAGAGAGTCTTATTGGTGAAAACCTTCATGGGCACCATAAGGCGACGGTGAGACGAGAGAAAATTCAAAAGGAGAGAGGCTTGATGGTAAAACCTTCACGGGCACCACAAGTCGACTAAGGATGGCGAATCAGATCGGGCAAGCGGAGCATTGAAGCCCAGTTTTACGGCGAAAAGGTACAACAAGAGCTGAACATCAGATTTGCTAAACAGAGTAGGCTGCAGGTGCATGTCAGGGTCGCTAGAGTCGGTATCCACATCTGATGGTTTGCTACTCTGTAGGTTTCTTGTTAGGAATCGTCTCTTTCCATTATCCTTTACTCTATTCCTCCCACCTTGTTTTGCTCCCTCTTCCTGGGTCGGTTGTTCAAAACAAGTGAGAAATGACTTCAAAATCTGCCACCAGCTTTCCAATTGAACAAAACAGGATCTGGTCAGCATATCCAATCGTCATAAGTCAGGAAAAATAGCAGGCACACTGAGTTGGAAACAATCTACATGCCTTGGGATCCTTGTGAAATGCAAAGTCTTGGTATTAATCAATTCATGAGGGGTTTGGGGTGAACGGATCAAAGATATTTTCGGTAAAAAAAAAAAATGAAAGGTTTGGTACATATCAGATGGAGGGTGTTTAGTGAACGGATCAGAGGTATTTTCCGCGTCAAGGGTAACAAAGAAAGTGGTTAGCAAGGTCTCCAAGAGAGAATCGGTTATCAAGGCGGGTGAAGGAACAATAAACTTCAAGGTCGAGGCCAGTGGTTAAATCAAGAAAGAACATCATGTACACGAAGTGGGAGCAATAGAGGTGCTTTGGGATTCATATGAGACATAAGGGTTGGGGGAATGCCAGTTCATGCAATGCAACAAGTAGAGGATATCGGGAACAAACAAGGTCTTCGGGTGGAAATCAGTCATCTTGGCAAATGCAGAAGCAGCCGCCCTCAAAGTTCAAGGCCATAAACCAACCACCACATTTTAAACTCACAAGTTTTCTTTGTTTGAAATAGGAACAAAGCAGTGCAAGAAAGTTGGTTCAACAACAAGAAGAAAAAGAAGAAAAGAAAGAAAGAAAAGGGAAGAAGAGGAGAGCCGACAAAAGGGAAGTTTCTCAAATCTTCGCCCTTGCCTGTC
>NW_017682943.1:0-3375 GCF_001879085.1 Nicotiana attenuata | reverse complement strand
CTCACTATTTGAAATATTATTTTGAACTCAGTCCATTGTCATTACACTGTTTCATGAACTCAGCTATATTTTCACTCAACCTCGAGTTTTAACTGATATTTGAACTACTATTTGAGCTGAGCATTATTGTTTCTTTACTGATGCCCGAGGGGCTTATGATTATTTTTGGACTGATTGAGGCCGAGGGCCATATGTGAGGATATGCTGAGTGATGTGAGGAGGCTTTCAGGCCTCGAGTGTATTGTGAGGAGGCTTTCAGGCCTCGAGTGTGCTGTGAGAAGGCTTTCAGGCCTCATGTTGATATGTACAGGCTTTCAGGCCTTATGTTGATATAGCGCTTGGGCTGTAGGAGCCCCTCCGGAGTCTGCACACCCACAGTGAGTGCGGGTACCCATTTAGAATTGGACAGTGGTAACAATGACACTGTCATACGTGTTTTGGTCAGGTAACAACGGCTGACCAGTCAGGTAACAATGGCTGACCAGTAGTAACAATGGCACTGAAACACGCGTTGGTTCAGGTAACAATGGCTGACCGGTCAGGTAACAATGACTGACTAGTAACAAATTTCATGCCCGAGGGGCGAACTTCTATGTGTTCATCTTGCATACTTACTTGCATTATTACTTGCTATGTTGTGGTACTTGTGCCCGAGGGGTGGATTTTCTGCGTTAATCAGCACTAACTATTTTGAACAGCTTTCGTAATTATTGAAAGGACCATTTTCAAAAGAGATTTGAACTGAGCCAAAACATTTCTAAAGAGTTCTCTGATCTCACTGTTTTTCTCGAAAATTGTACCCGGCTTCTGTACAGCCCGTTGGTTGCTTTACGTGATTTCTTGCTGCTCAGTTATAATTTACTTCTATTACTCACTGAGTTGGAAGTACTCACTTTACTCCCTGCACCTCGCGTGCAGTTGCAGGTATCGTTCACCCGGTAGCGGGTTATTAGCGGATTGAAGGTATTATTATTGTAACTGAGCAAGGTGACCGCCAGCGTTCGCGGCACCGGATGTTGTCTTTTGTTTTCCAGAAATTTTACTTGTATATATTTATTGGCCTGTAGTTGTGTTAAGGTTTCTTTAGATGCTCGTGACTTATGACATCCCGGTCGGGTTGTGTTGGGTTGTACATACTGGTTATTATTGTCGTTAAGCTATATTCACCTATTCGTTTATGTTTAATAAATATTAAAGAGAAGATTTGGGTTAGTTGGCTGGCCTTGTCTTCACGAGAGGCGCCATCACGATCGAGTTTGGAAATTGGGTCGTGACAGTATCTTACCTCATTGGGCTGAGGCAAAAGGAAAGTTCGCCCCGAACTGGCAGGGGCCATTTGTTGTAACCAGAGTGTTGCCCAATGGCGCATTATATTTGAGAGATGTGGAAGGAAAGTGTGTAGAAATGGCTATCAACTCTGATGCAGTCAAGCGATACTATGTATATTTCTTGGTTTAATTGTACTTTATTGTATTTGGCATATTTTTGAGATTGAAATGACGAAGGCATTTTGTTCTGCTATCCAAACACTTTATCTTTTGTTACCCCTTTGAGCCTCATTTATTTTCTTTCGTACCCCTCTTTCGGAATCAATAACAACTCGGGAGCTCGAGCAAGGAAAATCAGTGAATAAACAAGAAAACACAGTCCAACAGAAAGAAGAAAAAAAAGAAAAAAAAGAGAAAAAAAAAGAAGAAAAGAAAAAAAGAAGAAAAAGAAATGAAAAGAAAAATGAAAAGAAAATAAAGGAAAGAAAAATGAAAAGAAAGAAAAGCAAGTGGAAGAAAAGGAAAGATTGCAACAACAAAGTAATTTCAATGACCTGAACTACGTTCGACTTGATCCAGAAAGGGTACGTAGGCAGCCTCTCCCTGAGGTTCAGTCACACCAAAACAAAATCCCAAAAGTCCCCAAGAAAGACACTGGGGCAGAAGTTGTGGTTGTTGTGGGAAATTGGATTCCGAAAGTTGTAATTTTGAACCCATGTCGAATTGTTTTGAGCCTTTGATATCCTTCCTTTCTAACCCTATCCAAAAGCCCACGTTACGGTCCAAAGGAAGACCTTCTAATCATTCTTCAGGAAGTGCTAATACGAGCAAGTAAAAGTGGCTCACGTCAGGGGCAACACTCCGGTGCAAGAAGAAAATGATAAAAATGAGAGAGTCTTATTGGTGAAAACCCTCACGGGCACCGTAAGGCGAAGCGAGTTGAGAGAAATAAAAACGAGAGAGTCTTATTGGTGAAAACCCTCACGGGCACCGTAAGGCGAAGCGAGTTGAGAGAAATAAAAATGAGAGAGTCTTATTGGTGAAAACCCTCACGGGCACCGTAAGGCGAAGTGAGTTGAGAGAAATCAAAAATGAGAGAGTCTTATTGGTGAAAACCCTCACGGGCACCGTAAGGCGAAAGTGAGTTTTTCAGACAGGCAAATGAGACAAGTCTGTGGTCAAAAGCTGCTCAAGACATTGCAGGACGAGCAAGAGTTGGGTTTGGGTGAAAATCAGGTTATGAAAGTCCGGAACAACAAATGTGGCAATCGAAAGTTGATTGGTTAGACAGGCTGGGCTGGTTAATCCAAATGCATGGCATGCTCAATGGTACCAGCAGTTCCACTCAGATAAGTCTCATTCTCTTCTTTCTTCATTACAAATCATCCGTTCTCGGATTCTCTTTATCCTTAACCCTCGAGGTCGTTGCATTTCATTATTTCGAGGTCTACCTTTAAGGTGTTTCAGTGTCAGTTCTATTCGAAACAAAGGGAAGGAATGTCAAGGCTAACAACCAGCTTCCTAGTTGTACAGACCGGGCCAGAATATATCAAAGATGTCAAAAGCAAAGTAAGTCATAAAGGACAACTGGAAGTTTCATCGGTGGATTAATCGGATAATTGTGGGGAAGAAGCGAAGTTTCAAAAGAGGGTTCAGAAACACAAAAACAACAATATGGGATAGAACACTTGGGTCATCAGATGTCAAGGGGTTGAAATTCGGTCAGGAAGTCGAGGGGGATTCAAGGCAAGTCCAGGAAAGCGGGACGGAGTAAAGCCCAGCAGTAGGGATGTACCTAGCAAGAATGCCAGCAACTAGCCACCATTTTTAAAATTGACAAGATTTTTCTTTGATTTAAACAGGGGCAGAAATTTTCTTTGTGGTTATTTTGTTGCAGTCAGGAGCCCACCTTGAGAACAAGGGAATACTTTTCAAGTTCAGCAATCAGGAGCCCACCTGGAGAACAAGGGAATACTTTTCAAGCTTCAGCAATCAGGCGCCCACCTGGAGAACACGGAAAGTGCAGTTCAAATTTTAGCTTTTAATTTTTAATATTTGATAACATGCTGTACCCAGTTACCAAACTGGGGCAGAAACTTTTCTTTGC
>NW_017682942.1:5992-9114 GCF_001879085.1 Nicotiana attenuata | reverse complement strand
TGTTCAATGATGATTCTGATCTTAATAGTTTAAATATATGTATTGATTATTGATAATTGCACAATGATTTCACTTGCAGTTGCCCCAGTGGCCATGAGTACTTATTAAAGTCTGGGTTTCACACTATGTATGCAACTTTTCGATGATGCCAAAAGGGGGAAGAGATGATATTGTGCTTTACTCATTATTCTGATTAAGTGATATTTATAACCTAATTAACCTGGTCCTTGATGATAAGTAAAATATCTAAGCTAAGTGTTGATGGTTAAGCTGAATTCTTACAAGTTCTTTGATCAGTAAAAAGCACAGAGTTTGTCATCATCAAAAAGGGGGAATTTGTTGGCCCAAGAAATGGTGAAGTTTTGAAGAATGACAAATGAACTCAGCCATGGACCAGGTCCATCATGTGAAGCACAGTGTTTGTCACCCTATACATATGAGATGCACGTGAAGGAGATAAGTCTCATTGATCAAGCAGTAATATCTCCTGAACTGATCGAAAAGGTTGCATATGGGATAAGGAGAGAAAGTCTCCTTATGAGAAGAGAAAACAATCCGGATGAAAAGATAGGGTTGGAGTTTGTGTTGTTCAAGGACTCAACTTCGATGGAAGATCAGAAATTGAGTCTCAATCAAACTCTAATTACTAACTCATTAAATAACAGTGATTGTTCTCTTTTACAGGTATTGCACAAACGCAGAAGTTAAACTAAATTGAGAGCAAAAGAGCGAGGCAATTTTGCAAGCAATTTATGTGAGATTTAAGTGTGCATTCCTGAAGCTACTTGGACAAGATAGAAGAACCAATTCCATTGTGTCTTTCTTTTATTTTAGTTCAATTGTAGTAGGTGATTTAAACTTGTACCTTTCAGCTTTCATAGAAGCAATTGTATTAGGTACTTTGAGTATTCAAGTTAGAGTTAACTTGAAGTTGTCGCAACAGTTGAGGTTGTGTGCCACAACGGGATTAGAGTTTAATCCTTAGGTTTACAAGAGTTTTGTAAATGCTAGTTTGGCTCAGTGATTTTAGTGGAAGTTTGGGAAAATCCTACTGAGTAGTAGGTCGTGGTTTTTTCACCTTTTGAGCCAGGTGTTTTCCACGTAAAAATCTCTGTGTTCTTTATTTTCTGTATTTATTATTCCGCAAATAGCAGTAGTTGGTACACTTAGAAGAACCAGGTTCTTCTAGAGCGAAAATTGGGTACCACACAAATCAACTCCCCACTTGTGTGGTGTTGACGCTTAAAACATCAATTGGTATCAGAGCGGGTTATCCTTGAAGAGGCTAACACCTTAGGAAAAGATCAATATGAGTACACCACCTGGGAACTGGGAAGGGCAATCCACTGCTAGACCTCCACTTTTCAATGGTCAGTACTATTCCTGGTGGAAGAACAGGATGAGAGATCACATCATAGGGGAAGACTATGTACTCTGGGACATAGTCACTGATGGTCCCCTAGCAACCATAAAGAAGAACGCTGAAGGAGTTGATGTGCCTAAAACAAGAGCTGATTGCACTGCTGAAGACCTGAAGAAGTGGGAGAAAAATGCCAAAGCAAAGAAATGGCTTGTATGTGGACTAGGTCCAGACGAGTACAGCAAATTCAAAGTTGTACCACTGCTAAGAAAACCTGGGACACTTTGCAAGTGGATCATGAAGGAACACCTCAAGTGAAGAGGTCTAGAGGAACACTGTTGTATTCTCAATATGAAAATTTTACTATGAAGGAAGGAGAAACTATCCAAGAGATGTATACTAGGTTCACTACACTGACAAATGAACTTAAGTCTCTTGGAAGGATTATTCTTGAAGAAGACAAGGTTGAGAAAATCTTGACAAGGGTTCTGCCAGTCTCATGGGAAAGCAAAATCACTGCTATTCAGGAATCTAAGAATATTGCCACCCTCAAGCTGGATGAACTAATTGGAAATCGTACTACCTATGAACTGAGAAGGAAAACCATAAAGATGGATACACCCAAGAAGGAAAGAAGTCTGGCTCTCAGAATTGCTGAAGGTTCAGATCTGGAGGATGATGAAATGGCTATGATCACAAGAGATTTCAAAAAGTACCTGATGAGAGAAAAGGGTTCTTCAAGAGGTACAACCTTCAACAAACAAAGGGCTCCTGAGAAACAAACCAATGAGGGTTGCTACAAGTGTGGTAAGACTGATCACATGATCAAGAACTGTCCTCAATGGGAAATTGAGTGGAAGAAAGAAAGGGCTGAACGAAGGAACAGGAAGAAGGAACAGGTTCAACCAAAGAGGAACAAAGGATCAACAAAAGCTATGGTTGCAGCCTGGGGAGAAACATCAGATGAGGACTCAGAGGATGAAGCTGGAGATGAACAGGCTCTTATGGCCATCGGAGAATCAGATGATGAACAAGAGGTAAGTATTCTCCATCTCAAAGACAAGATTAAATTTCTGTCTAAAGAAAGGCTGGCTGAGCTATTAATAGACTTCATTGATGAGTCTGAGATAATTAACAATGAGAAGGAAGATCTGTCTAGAGAATGTGTGATCCTAAAAGCAAAATACAAAAGTCTAGAGTCTAGGGCTAGTGAGAGTGATAGCAAAAATGCTGAGTTAAAGAACCGGGTTCTTCAACTTGACACTAGTGTCCTAGAACTTAGGTCTGAAAACTTAAAATTGAAACTAGGAACAAGAAAGAAGAAAGCTGATCACACATATCTCACATTAGAGGAAAATTTAGGAAAAATGAAGGATGAGTTGTGTAAGAAAGATGAATTGATTAAAGTCTTAAAAGAAGATCTAGGAAAAGTGAAACATGAACTAGACAGAACTTGCAAATGGAACAAGGCTTCTGATGCACTTTCTTGGTTGCAAGAGCACCACAGTAGCAACAAAAGAGGACTTGGCTATGGGACTCAAGCACCAAAGTGGGACCCTAAAAGCAAGTACCTCACACTTCCTGAGAATAAAATATGCACACACTGTGGCAAGACTGGTCATTACAAAAATGAATGTAATGCAAAAGTAAAAGCCAGTCAAAAGAACAAAGCCTTTGTTCAAGAAAAAAATAAGCTGCCTGGTGGCAAGAAGAATTTGATTCATCCTTTTACCATAGAAACGGGACCCAAACTGGTTTAAGG
>NW_017682942.1:0-4633 GCF_001879085.1 Nicotiana attenuata | reverse complement strand
CATGTAGTATTTGATGAAACTAACATTCTTTCTGAGAGGCAGGAACATGAAGATGAAGCCATTGGATTGGTAAAGGACTTGACTGAAGCCTCAGCACAAGTCAAAATGGCACCAACTGAAGGAACAGGTGATGGAACAGGTTCTTCCATCCAGGGCAACCTGACAGGGGGAACTAATCAAAGAGTAATTGAAATAAATCCCTTAAAGGAACCTGTTCATGACCTGTTCCTCAGCAACAGAACATGGAAGAAACATCTAGTAGAAATCAGTTGGTTGTGAAACCTCACAAGCATCAAAGTTCTCATCCCATTGAGAACATTATCACCGATCCAACATCTGGAGTCAAAACTAGATCACAATTAAAGAATCTGTATGCTTTTGATGCATTTTTATCTCTTATTGAACCTAAAAATGTTGTTGAGGCTTTGCAGGATGCAGATCGGATGAATGCAATGCAAGATAAACTCAATCAATTTGAAAGATGTCAAGTTTGGCATCTAGTTCCAAGGCCCAAAGACAGATCAGTTATTGGTACAAAATGGGTCTTTAGGAACAAACTTGATGAAGATGGAACTGTTACAAGAAACAAGGCAAGATTGGTGGTCAGAGGTTATAGCCAGGAGGAGGCAATAGACTATGATGAGACTTTTGCACCAGTTGCAAGACTAGAAGCAATCAGACTCCTCATAGCCTTTGCAGCACACATGGAATTCACTCTTCATCAAATGGATGTCAAAAGTGCCTTCCTGAATGGCTACCTGAAAGAAGAAGTGTTTGTGAAACAACCTCTAGGGTTTGAAAGCAAAAAATGTCCTGAGCATGTGTACAAGTTAGACAAGGCTCTCTATGGACTCAAGCAGGCCCCACGAGCAGTATGAAAGATTGTCCGTATTCCTGCTGGAGCATGGGTACAAAAGAGGTAAAATTGATAGTACCTTATTCTTATGGGAAAAAGGTAAGGATCTCCTTGTTGTACAAATATATGTTGATGACATAATCTTTAGGGCCACCACTGATAAGCTGAGTAAGGACTTTGCAAAATTAATGGGGAGTGAGTTTGAAATGAGCATGACGGGTGAGCTTAATTTCTTCTTAGGCTTACAGATCAAACAAAGTCCAAATGGAACCATGATCCACCAGCAGAAGTATGCAAATGAGCTAATCAAAAAGTTTATAATGGAAGAATCTAAAGAAATAGACACACCCATTGCAACTGCTACTAAATTAGATATTGATGAACCTGGTTCATCAGTTGATCAAAAGTTGTATAGGGGTATGATTGGTTCACTTCTGTATCTTACTGCTAGCAGACCTGACATTGTTTTCAGTGTAGGGCTTTGTGCTCGCTTTCAGGCAAATCCTAAAGAGTCTCACCTGACTGCTGTCAAAAGGATACTAAGATACTTGAAAGGAACCACTAATCTGTGTCTTTGGTATCCCAAAGGTAGCAATTTTAATCTAGTAGGATATGTTGATGCTGATTATGCAGGTTTTCTGGTGGATAGGAAGAGCAACTCAGGTATGGCACACTTTTTTGGTTCATGTTTTGTGTCATGGGCTACCAAAAAGCAAAACTCAGTGGCCTTATCTACTGTTGAAGCTGAGTATGTTGCCGATGCCTCTTGTTGTGCTCAATTGCTATGGATCAAACAACAGCTGATAGATTTTGGTATTGAAGTTGGTTGTATTCCAATATTCTGTGACAACACTAGTGCTATAAGTATGAGAAAGAACCCTGTTCATCATAAAAGGACTAAGCACATAGATGTTAGACACCACTTCTTAAAAGATAACTATGAGAAAGGACTGATCTCCATAGAATTTTGTGCTACTGATAAGCAAATTGCTGACATTTTCACTAAAGCACTGAGTAGAGAAAACTTTGAGAGGAACAGGTTGGAATTAGGGATGATTAAGATCACCAAATAGGTCCAGTTCAGAATGCACAAAAAAATCAATTAAAAAAAAATTTTGGTTAGGAGTTCTAACTGTGTGTAAATATCTAGATTAATTCTTACTCAGTTTCATACTTTAAATAGTATACTCCTGTGATATGTGTACATATGATTCACTGATCTCTTACAAAGTTTTTTCTATTATGGCATTTGAGGCATGTTCAAGAGAGTTCTATATGAAGAACCTGGTTCATCAGTATGAGCTCATATGTAAGTTCAGGTATGTTCTCAATATTTTGCATAATTAGAAAGATTAACAATTCAATCATGAGCAGAAGTCCTATACTTGCCAAATTTCTAGAAAAATTCTATCCGTTGAAGCATTGAACCAGTTTTGTCCTTTTAGAACTCTAAAACCGTGATTTTTGCCTAATATCTTGGGAAGCCAAAATAATCATTAAGGAACTGGAATTCCAGGCTGATTATACTTCTAATTGACCTCTGAAAAAGCTGTCGTTACTGCATTAATGACTAATTGTCTTTAAATATACACCACATCTCTTACTCTCTTCTTCATTCTAAAACCGTCAAAAATTATATCTCATGTTTTAATTGCTCCTCTTCTCCAAGAATCCTAAATCGCTTCTCTCTCCAGAAATTCCAAATCGCTTTTCTTCTCAGAAATTCCCAAAACTCCTCGATAAACGAAGAACCATGTCTAACCCACAAGATCATCCTGACACTCCTCCACCACCATCACCCTCAAATACATCCTCTTCTACTCCTCCTAGTGAATCCCCAAAAGCTAGGCTTTGAAGGCAGAAAATGTTGGCTAGAAAAACTGTAGCATCTGGAGCTCTGAGGAAAGTTTTAAATGAGAGGTTGAAAGCTAGCCAGAAAAGGGAATCCCCAGCTGAAGAGTCTGATTCCAATTCTGACTCTGATTCATTTATTTCTGCTAGTGAAGGTGAAGAACATGGGTCTTCTGACACTGAGAAAATTCAAGAAACTCCTGAGGTAGGTTCTTCTGAAGTTAAAAACGTAGAAAACAGGTTTGTTCTAATTGGACCTGTTAAAGATGTATTGTTGGCTGAATCGAGTAGGAGTGGAGGTAAAAAGAAAGGAAAAGAGAGAGAGGGAGGAAGTGGTGAAGAGAGGGGAAAAGGAAAGGGAGAAGTTCTTGCTATATGTGGAGTTAAAGAAGAAAGTGGCTTCAAGTCAGGGGGAAGTGGTTCTGGGGAAGCAGCTGAAGGGCTGGTTCATTTGAGCAAACAAAGAGATGAACCTGGTTCATCTGCTGAGGAAACTCTGCCTGATCTTCTGAAAAAGGTTGGGGCAAGTTATGACCCAAAGAAACGCAAAGCTACCTCACAAAAGGCCCAAAATGTACCCAAACCAACCAAGAAAAGAAAACCTTCATCCCCAAAATCTACTGCCCCTCCAGTGCCTAAGGGAAGAGCTACAAGAAGCAGGGTTCGACAAAGTGAAGCTGACCTACAAAAAGCTTTGGAAGAAAGCAAGAAAAAGAAAAAGGAGAAGGGAAAGAAAAAGGTTGCAGAGTCCTCTGAGGCTACTGAAGAAGAGGAGATGGAACTGGTTCATCAAGAAAGAGGAACAACAGTAGAGGTTCCTTCACCAAAACCTAAAAGATCCAAGACTTCTACCAAGAAGTCTTCCTGTGAACCTGTGTCTGGTAAACCCTTATTAGCCAAGAGGACAAGGTCTGCTGTGAAAGGTAAGCAAAAGAAAATTGTTGAAGAAGATGAAGAGTGGAGTGGTGAAGAAGAAGAAGAGGAATCTGAGAAGGAGCTGGATAAGTTTGCCATCTTTGGCAGGAGAAAAATTCTGAAAGGAAGACTGTTGAAAGACCTTGAAGAACCAGGGATGAGAAGACTGGTGGATGCTTTAGTTGCACAATGTTGGAAGGACATTGTAACGATCCGACCCGTTGTATCAGGTATTACCGCCCTATTTTCCTCATTTATTGCTTCTTCATGTTTCATTATCAGCAACGAGTGAGTTAGAGTTGAATTGAATTCGTTTGGATAGGAAATGAGACACTTAGTCTCCTTAAGGAAGGGTTAAATTGGAAAAGTCAACCGGGCGTTGACTTATGAGTTCGAAGGTTCGGATGTGATTTCCGATGATCCGGTTAGCTTCGAGAGATGATTTGTGACTTGGGAGCGTGATCTGAATTGGTTTTGGAGGTCCGGTGTAGAATTAGGCTTTAATTGGCGAAGTTAGCATTTTGGCGAAATCCGGTTGATAGGTGAGATTTTGATCCGAGGGTCGGAATGGAATTCCGAGAGTTGCAGTAGCTTCGTTAGGTGATTTTGGATATGTCTGCAAATTTTTAGGTCAGTCGGACGTCGCTTGGTTGGGTTTTTGATCGAATGCGAGTTTCGGAAGTTTTAAAGAACTTAGGCTTGAATCCGATAAGAATCGATAATTTTAGTGTTGTTTGATGTGTTTTGATGATTGGAATAAGTTTGGATAATGTTTTAAGTCATGTTGGTGCTTTTGGTTGAGGTCCCGGGGGCCTCGGGATGATTTCGGATGGCTAACGGGGAGTTTTTGGAATTTCATATAGCTGAAGGCATGCTGTTTCTAGTATTCTCGCTTCTGCGGGTCTTGGAACGCAGAAGCGGAGCCGCTTAAGCGGAGCTGTGATTGCAGAAGCGGTCCTTGACGGCATGGCAATTTCCGCAGAAGCGGAAGGCAGTCCGCAAAAGCGGACA
>NW_017682941.1:0-9116 GCF_001879085.1 Nicotiana attenuata | reverse complement strand
TAAGTTTGTTGAGTTTTTTTAGTTGGGTTTTCCGTTAAAAATTGGAATCGAGGTGTGCCGCGCCAAATTAAAATCTCAAAACGCGTGGCCCTCACTTAATTAATTTTAACTCCTTAGGAATTGAGGTGTGCCATTAGCAGAAGTTTTCCATGGCCCTCGCAAACCTTGCTATTAACTTGAAAGTGCGTAGTTGTTTTAGGCGCGTTATTTTAATAATATTACTTTCCTAAACTCGGGTGTGCATTTCATGCAACCCAAATCCAAATCCCAAAACGTTGAATAAAAATGTGTCGAGGATACGGGTGCATTTCATGTGACGTGATCCAAAAACACGTTTTTAAACCACTTTCTTAAAGTTTTTTTTTAAATTAAAAGCGGTTAAATAATATTTAAAATTGCACTATAGGATGACATGTATTGAAATCAGACTTTTTCCAAATATAGCAGTTGAGCGACCGTGCTAGAACCACGGAATTCGGGAGTGCCTAACCCCTTCTCCCGGGTTAACTGAATTCCTTACCCGGATTTCTGGTTCGCGACTGTTAAACAGAGTCAAACCTTTTCCTCGATTCGGGATTCGAACCGGTGACTTGGGACACCATAAATCTCCCAAGTGGCGACTCTGAATCTCTTAATAAAATGGATCCCGTTTCGATTGTCCTTTAATTGGAAAAACTCCCTTTATTATACCTCTTTCGGGGGTGTAGTAAGCCAAAAAAGGAGGTGTGACAGCTCTGGCGACTCTGCTGGGGACACAAACCCAGAACTTCGGTTCAGGGTTTAAGAATGCGAGCTTAAAATAATTGTTATGTTTGGCTTTATCTGATTTTCCTACATGTATCATGCCTTGTGTGCTAATTGTTTTACTGCTTTGATATTTGATTGAATTGTATATATAAACTGTTGCGAATCCCTTCCTCTCTCTGAGTCTTCTACATCATGGAGAAGGGTGCACTTCGTGTAGCTTCTCTTCTGTTTAGAGTCTTCTCCCATTTAGAACGAAGTTTGGATAAGTTGCTAAGCCGGCGGAGCTTCTGTATCCCTGGTACGCTGCCTCCCCCTCGGCCCGAGTTGTCCGCTCGGGTAAGCCAGGTCTAGACCAATAAACCTAGGGTTTAAACCTAGAAGAACAAAACCTCATGCCGGATCCCCAGTAGGAACGTTTGTTTGCATCATGTGCATTTGACTTAGGGGACTCAACACAGGGGTTGGGTCCGTCTAGGACAGGTGACCTGAAATAAGTTGACCATCCTGATGCATCTTACGTGCTACTTGCGCATTTATTTGCTCGGCTTTGCATGTTGACCGGCTTGTCTAAATGAGTGAAGTATGAAAATAAGCAGTGTTAGGACTAAGTGAGGGTGACCATTTGTTGTGAAAAACCAAGTGCCCAAATAGTACAGAAATGCTGCCGGATTTTTGAAAAATGAAAAAGGAAAGTATTTGAAAAAAAAAATGAAAAAAAGAAGAGATTGTTGTTTTGACAAATTTGCCCGAACTATGCCGGTTTGATTCTCACCGGATGTGAGATACGTAGGCAACCCTCATCGGGTCCAACCTCCCTTTTGCAAAAATAGCCAAAAATGCCAAAATTTTTATTTTCGTCATGAATAAGTCGGGTGCCACCATTCTTGTTTAAAATAAGCCGAATGTCCCCAAAAGGGCGCCGGAAGGCTGTTTTTGCAAGAACAGCCACCCTGAATCATTTTAAAATGGTTTGCGGGCACAACCTTAAAATCTCCCTTTCGGAAGTGTTGAAAGGCCGTATTTGCAAAATCGGGTCTTTGTTTTCTCAAAATAAATATATTTGAAACATATCCACTCTTCTTGTTTTTAAGTCAAAATAAGTCATTACATGGCCAGCTTTCTTTAAATAGTCTACAGTTGACATTGAAACCTTCTCAGTCTTGCGCAGGCCCGTGGCGATGCCGAGAGATGCCCCGCGGGCCCCAGGATTTGAAGCTTTGATGTATTCTTAGATAGTCGAGTCTGTATTTCTGTTTTTGAGTCTGGTTTTTGTACTTTCCTTTTCCGAGAAAAGAAAAACAAATAGTCTAATAGCTTTGTAATCGCAGTTGTTACTAATGAAAATTTGAAAATTCCCGAAAAATTATTTCTTTATTTCTTGCATTTATTTTTGCATTTATTTGCAAGAACTACGTTCGGTCTGATTCACGCGGGGTCGTGATACGTAGGCAATCTCCATAGGATTCGATCGTAACTAAATGAAAAGGTGAAAAACAAGAAAGGAAAGAAAAACAAAAGAGGGAAACAGAAAGCAAAAAGAAAATAGGAAACCAAATAAAAGCAAACAAGAGAAAATAAAAAGGGAGCAAAGGAAAGAAAAGAGCGGAAAAACAATTTTGAGGAAAGGAGCGAATAGGAACAAGGAAAAACAAAGGTAAGAGTGAAAAGAAAGAAAAGAAAAAGAAGAAAGAGAAGAGAAGAGAAAGTTTGCAATTGGCAAATAAGAAAAATGAAAAGGCCGGGATGACGCATGCGACCGATCAAAAGCATAATAGGAACCGTTAACTGCCTAGGTGCATTCACTCCCCAAATGTGCGAGTACCAATGTGTTAAATGCCCTAACGCTAACGTGATGTTTTCATTTTGTCATGTCATTCCAGAAAGGTGGTTGGTTTGTGGTTTGAAAGTGGTAACTCTTCTTTACAATACAAGGACAAAAGGCAATGGCAAACAACAAGAGAATTGAGTTGGTTGATACCGGTGCCCGAAAGCAACTGGTTGAACAGGACAACGGGTTGGTTGAAGAGGTGCGGATGTTGAGACAACACGTGGCAGACATGTATCGGGCATGGATGACTGGAAAGGCACCACCCCCGCCACCACCCAGCCTCCTAGACGCTGTCCTTACCCAAACTCCGGACATGACGCCAGGCGATTCCCCACCCTCTCCATACTTACCCGCTTATCACAGCTTTCCCAGCCACCCTAGTAGCTCCATCACTCGTCGTCCAACTATCTTTTCCCTAAAGTGCCCTCCGGTCACATCCACAATTCTCAACAATGAACACCCGCCCAAAGCTCGTAACGCCCAATATTATCCCTCCGAGGTTGCTCACAATAAGGTGTTAAGAATGGGGGAGCTAGTAGAAGAGGGAATCAAGTCAAGCAAGCTCATGAGTTGCTCGAAAGACATTCCGAATATCCCAGCAAGCTTGGCTGGGGGAAGGGGAAGCAGAAAAGGTGATCCGATGGGTTTTCCCGATCAACAATCCCGGCCCCGACACCGTCCCTGTGGACATCCTTGTACGCCGGGCGACCCTTCCCAATGCTACTTCTCTCCACATAACTCCCAGAGTCATACACCACTTCTCCGGTACCCGGCTCCACAAAATGCTTACCCACCCCCAAGATCCTACAAGAATCTCCCAGGAGTAGGTTTGCGGGCCAGCCAAAATTTCAAGCAAGAAAGGGCACAGAAGCAGGAAACTTTCACCCCCCTTGGGAGAATTATATGTAGACTTGCTTGAGAAGCTAAAGCAATATAACCTGATTGCACCCATTCCTCCGAATCATGTGGACAAGCGTGCAAGGAGCTTCGACCCTTCTAAAAGGTGTGGATACCATTCCAATGCCCAGGGGCACGATGTCGAAAGTTGCCGGGATTTGAAAAGAGACATAGAAAGAATGATTCAGGAAGGGATAATCGCGGCCCAGGACAGTTCCACCCAGAACATTGCACAGAAGCCTTTACCTGCACATGATGATGCACATTTTGTGGGGAAGATCCATGGTGACAGGGAGTACGAGAATCCTCTCGGGAACTTGTTGAATGAAGTCGATAATATTGAAATTGGTGAAGGTTCCAGCAACATTGATGCGAAACGCAGTGGTTAAGATGTCATGCATGGTAATTGGGAAGACTCTCCATTTCTTGGTCAGCCGGAGTGGAGTTTGGTGGTTTATTTTGTTGTCATTTCTGTTGTCCGGGTTATTTCAGGGTTGTAATCCGGATATTGTCTTGTGACTCAAAACCCTTCTATCCTTTCATTTTGCTTGGTTTGTTTAGTCGTAGTAGCTCGTTTAGTGCTGTCTAGGTTTGTTCCAGGGTTGTAACCCCAGTCTAGTTTGCTTGTCTTGCTGTTCAAACCCTTTCACCGTCTGTTTAATGCAATTCTCTATTTTCTGCTATTTTTGGTCATTTTTTTAGTTCTCTTCTCCTTTTACAGTTCTTTTCATGCTGGTTCTAGTGACATGACATGCACACATAATTCTCAGCCAGATCTTTAAAAGTCAGTTTGGTCAGGAAGCAATGAAACAATTTTTGAAGATGATAGGGACGTTTGAGGAAAAATAAGTAAGGGCATTTTGAGATCAGTTCAAGCCCGAATTGTGCGAAACTGGGGCAAATAGAACACAGAGGAACCCTATATTAATGCATCATGCTGCATCGGGTTGAAGCTAACGACATGTTCGCCCAAATTGACAGGGGCCGTTCGTGGTATGAAAGTCAGAGTGTTGTCCAATGATGCTTTGTCTTTAACAAATGAAGAAGGCGAATGTGTGGATATAGCTATCAATTTTGGTGCAATTAAAAGATATTACGTATGATTTCTTTGGTTTGTTTAATTGTGTTGTTTGTATTTGGCATGCTTTGAAGATTGGAATGACGAAGGCATTTTGTTCTGCTATCTAAACACTTTATCCTTCGTTACCCCTTTGAGCCTTATTGGTTTTCTTTCATACCTCTCTTTCGGAATCAGTAGGAAAGATCAGAAATACAAGCGTGAAAGATAAGTAAGGGAAAAAGAGAAAAGAAAAAGAATGAAAAGAGAGAGAAGAAAAAGGAATAATAAAGAAGAAAAAAAAGAAAAAGAAAAGAAAAAGAGAAGAAAGAGAAAAAGAAGAAGACAAAAACAACAAAACAACAAAACAACAAAAAGAGAAAAAGAAGAAAGAAAAGAAAAGAAAAGAAGAATCACAACAACAAAGTAATTTCTATGTCATGAACTACGTTTGACTTGATTCCGAAAGGATACGTAGGCAGCCTCTCTCTGAGGTTCAGTCACACCGAAATAAAAGCCAAAAGTCCCCAAGCAAGAAACTGGGGCAGAAGTTGTGGTTGTTGTGAGAAATCTGATTCCTAAAGTTGTAATTTTGAACCCATGTTGAATTGTTTTGAGCCTTTGATACCCCTTCTTTCTAACCCCATCCAAAAGCCCACATTACGGTCCAAAGAAAGACCTTCCGATCAGTCTTCGAGAGATGCCAAGGCGAGCAGGTAGAGGTAAATCATATCAGGGGAAACACTCCGGTCCAAATGAGGGAAATAAAGAATGAGAGAGTTTTGTTGATGAGAGCCCTCACGGGTACACAAGGCGATGAAAGCTGAGAAGAAATAAAAAATGAGAGAGTCTTATTGGTGAAAACCTTCATGGGCACCTTGAGGCGACTGTATGTTGAGAGAAAGAACGAAATGAGAGAGGCTTGATGGTGAAAACCCTTCGGGCACTACAAGTCGAATAAGGATTGTGAATCAGATTGGATAAGCGGAGCATTGAATCCCAGTTTCACGGCGAAAAGGTACAACAAGAGTTGAACATCAGATTTTCTTGACAAAATATCTACAGGTGCATGTCATGGTCATTAGAGTTGGTATCCACACCTGTTAGGTTTCTACGTCGTAATTTTCTTGTTAGGAATCATCTCTTTCCTTTGTCCTTCACTCTGTTCCTTTTGTTTCGTTTACTTCCTCCTCCTGAGTCTGTTTGGTCATAACAAGTGAGAAATGACTTCAAAATCTGCCACCAAGCTTTCCAATTGAACAAAACGGGATCTGGTGAACACATCAAAGCGTCAAGTCAGGAATGAACATCAGGCACACCGAGTTGGCAACAATCAACATGCTTTGGGGATTCTTGTGAAATGCAAAGGCTTGGTATATGTCAATTCATGAACGATGCAACAAATGAAGGGTTAGGGCGAACAGATCAAAGGTATTTCCTGTGATAAGCTTGATAAAAGGGTATTAAACCAATGACGAACAAGACCTTCCAAGCAGAAGTTAAAGTTATCATGGCAAATGGGGGAGCTGTAGACCTCAAGGACCGGACCAGGGGTTTAAGTCAAGAAAGAACAACATACATCTTGAGTGGGTGGCAATTGACGTGCTTTGGGATTCGTGTAAAATACAAGGGTTTGGTACATATCAATTCATGAACAATGAAAACNCTAGAAATGAAATTCCTATCATTCTTCCAAAAAACACCAAAATTCGACACCGGTCCCACATGGTCCAAACACGAGGCTCGGACCAAAACCCAATCACCCATAACCCCACGAGTTCAAATATATAATTTATTTCAAGATTCGACCCCAAATTGAGGTTGAATCACCCAAAATTCTCAAAACCCTAACTCTACCCATAACCCTTAATTTCTACTTTGATTTCATGATTTAGGGCTAGGAAATTAGTAATTAGATGAAGAAATAATGAGGGAATGATGTTAAGATTACTTACCCAAAGAGTTATGGAGGAAGGAGAGCTTGAATTTCGTCTATGGAGGGTTTAAGAGAAGAGCTCGTGTGAAAAAAAATGAGAAATCCCGTGCTGCTACTGTTCTGGACATAAAAATATAACTGGGCGTATTTACTCTATGCGATCGCAGAAGGAGGCTTGCGATCGCATAGGGGAAGGGAAAATTGACCACTGCGATCGCAGAATGGGTCATGCGAACGCATAGAAGAAAAGGGCTATGCATACCGGGGTTGGTTTAATGAAACGCGATCGCGGAAGCTTAATGCGATCGCAAAGAATGAAGGGGCTAAGGTACGCGATCGCAGAGGAGTTCATGCAATCGCATAGAACAGAAAATGGGCCTGATCAATTAACCCTACGCGATAGCAGAAGAATGTATGCGATCGCAGACACCAGCAACAATAGTTTTCTGCAGCATTCCTAAGGCTAAAACCATCCCAAAATACATCCGAATCACACCCGAGCCCTCGGGGCTCCTAACCCAACACATGGACCAACTCAACAACATCCTACGAACTTAACCGTGCGATCAAATCGCCTAAATAACATCAAAATCCATGAATCAAGCCTCAAAATCATCATTTTCATTTCAAACTTCTTAAACTTCTAACTTTAGATATTTAGGTCCGAAACACGTCAAATGACGTCCGATTTCGACCAAACTTTACAGAAAGCGCTTAACACATATTTAAGACTTGTACCGGGTGTCGGAACCAAAATACGAGCCCGATACCATAGTCTTTTAATCAATTTTCATTTCCATTTTCCTTAAGAATTTCAGAAAAATAATTTCACAGAAAAATTCATTTCTCGGGCTCTCGACCTCGAAATTCGACTCCGGGCATATGCCCGAGTCTCATATTTTTCTACGGACCCTCCGGGACGGCCAAATTACGGGTCCGGGTCCGTTTACCAAAAATGTTGACCAAAGTCAACTTTAGCAATATTAATATCAAAATTCTTCAAATTTTTCACAAAGTTCACATATTTCAACATAAACGCTTTCCGGCTTCGTGCCCGGACTGCGCACGCAAATCAAGGCAACTAAAAGCGAGGTTTTCAAGGCCTCGGAAGCACGGAGATAGGAGGAAGTCCGGTGATGACCCTTTGGGTCGTCACACCTGGAGAACAAGGGAATACTTTTCAAGCTTCAGCAATCAGGCGCCCACCTGGAGAACAAGGGAAGTACAATTCAAATTTTAGCTTTTAATTTTTAATATTTGATAACATGCTGTACCCAGTCACCAAACTGGGGCAGAAAATTTTCTTTGTTTGTTTATTTTGTTGCAGTCAGGAGCCCACCTGGAGAACAAGGGAATACTTTTCAAGTTTTGAAGTCAGGTGCCCGCCTGTATAGCAGAGGAATACATTCAAGTTTTGAAGTCAGGAGCCCGCCTGTATAGCAAAGGAATACATTTCAAGTTTTGAAGTCAGGAGCCCGCCTAGATAGCAGAGGAATACATTCATGTTTTGAAGTCAGGAGCCCGCCTGTATAGTAGAGGAATACATTCAAGTTTTGAAGTCAGGAGCTCGCCTGGATAGCAGAGGAATACATTCCAAGTTTTGAAGTCAGGAGCCTGCCTGTATAGCAGAGGAATACATTCAAGTTTTGAAGTCAGGAGCCCGCTTGTATAGCAGAGGAATACATTCAAGTTTTGAAGTCAGGAGCCCGCCTGTATGGCAGAGGAATACATTCAAGTTTTGAAGTCAGGAGCCCGCCTGTATGGCAGAGGAATACATTTCAAGTATGAAGTCAGGAGCACGCCAGGATAGCAGAGGAATACATTCAAGTTTTGAAGTCAGGAGCTCGCCTGGATAGCAGAGGAATACATTCCAAGTTTTGAAGTCAGGAGCCTGCCTGTATAGCAGAGGAATACATTCAAGTTTTGAAGTCAGGAGCCCGCCTGTATAGTAGAGGAATACATTTCAAGTTTTGAAGGCAGGAGCCCGCCTGTATGGGAGAGGAATACATTTCAAGTTTTGAAGTCAGGAGCCCGCCTCGATAGCAGAGGAATACATTCAAGTTTTGAAGTCAGGAGCCCGCCTGTATAGTAGAGGAATACATTCAAGTTTTGAAGTCAGGAGCTCGCCTGGATAGCAGAGGAATACATTCCAAGTTTTGAAGTCAGGAGCCTGCCTGTATAGCAGAGGAATACATTCAAGTTTTGAAGTCAGGAGCCCGCTTGTATAGCAGAGGAATACATTCAAGTTTTGAAGTCAGGAGCCCGCTTGTATAGCAGAGGAATACATTTCAAGTTTTGAAGTCAGGAGCCCGCCTGGATAGCAGAGGAGTACATTCAAGTTTTGACGTCAGGAGCCCGCCTGTATAGCAGAGGAATACATTCAAGTTTTGAAGTCAGGAGCCCGCCTGTATAGCAGAGGAATACATTCAAGTTTTGAAGTCAGGAGCCCGCCTGTATAGCAAAGGATTACATTTCAAGTATTGAAGTCAGGAGCCCGCCTGGATAGCAGAGGAATACATTCATGTTTTGAAGTCAGGAGCCCGCCTGTATAGTAGAGGAATACATTCAAGTTTTGAAGTCAGGAGCCCGCTTGTATAGTAGAGGAATACATTCAAGTTTTGAAGTCAGGAGCCCGCCTGTATAGCAAAGAA
>NW_017682940.1:6237-9117 GCF_001879085.1 Nicotiana attenuata | reverse complement strand
AGCTTGTGCACCACCAAATCCATACTCAGTCCTGGCATATCGTCGTATGACCAAGCAAACACATCTTTGAATTCGAACAGGAGCTGGATTATTGCATCTCGAGTGTGTTGATCTGTGTGAATGCTTATTTTGGTTTCCCTTATTTCCTCGGCCGTTCCCAAATTAACCGGTTCAGTGTCATTCAGGTTCGGCTTAGGTTTGTTCTCGAATTGTTCCAATTCTCGGTTTATCTCCCTAAAAGCCTCTTCTTCATCATATTCCGGTTCTTGGTTCATTATTTCACAATTAAGCAGCGTGTTTGAGTCTGGGTATGAAGTCCGCAAGCATGTCATGTTATTTAAAGCCGCATTATTATAACTGAAAAGAGAAGATGAAAAAGGAAAAATAACTGAAATTAGAAAGGAAAGAAAGATGGACGATGAAATATTGATTTCATTTCTTGGAATTGGAAAGATAACAGGGTTTACATTCATGAATTAAAAACACGAAACTAAAGGAAAACCCGAGCTACACCCTGAAATAACTCGAAATACAGAAAAGGTGACAGGGCTAGTCTACCAGGACCCCCGCCTGATCGGGAACGGCGTAGCCTTCCAGTTTTGGAGTTTAGCATCGGACCCCATATAGAGTACTTCAGCGGTGCTAGTCCCTTCTCCTGGTTGGACCATGTTGGTTTCATAAAGCATTTGCCTCATAGCTCCACATATTTCTTCAATTTCTTCAGCTGTGAACAACTCATCATCCTTTTCTTTGCCATACTTGGTCTTAACAAAAGTATCATAAAGATGGGGCAGTGGTTGTGGCAGAAACCATCCTTCTCTCTTTCTTTCTTCAGCCCATTTTTCATCATCTGGTGTAGGATAAAAACCTATTCCGAAGAACCTTTCTGTTGCGGGAAGAGTTACTGGCTCAGATATTCCTTGTAAAGTTTTCCCCAATCCTTTTCCTGGCCTGAAGCCGTGTCTAATCATTTCTCTGGCCACCATGATTGAAGCGTTAGACAGGAAAGGCTGAGGACAAGGGATTCCCTCCTCATGCTGATCTGCTACCACAATCTCAAAGGCTTGATAAACGATATGCTCACTTCCTTCCCTTGCCTCCAAACATGGGATAGATGGATCACGGTAGATAGATTGCTCGTCTTCTCCATGGACTACGATTTCCTGATCTTCATGCTCAAACTTTACCATCTGGTGGAGGGTTGAAGGCACCGCTCCAGCAGCATGGATCCAAGGTCTCCCCAGAAGGAAGTTATAAGATGTATCCATGTCCAATACTTGGAAAGTCACTTCAAAGTCCACTGGACCTATGGTCAATATCAAGTCAATTTCACCGATGGTATCCCTCTTAATACCATCAAAAGCCCTTACACAGACATTATTTGGGCGAATCTTTTCTGTCCCGATTTCCATCCTTCGCAGTGTGGAGAGTGGACAGATGTCAACCCCTGATCCTCCGTCTACCATGACTCGTTTGACATAGTAACCTTCACATTTGACAGTCAGATGCAAGGCTTTGTTATGAGCTGCGCCTTCAGGAGGCAAATCATTCTTACTAAAGGAAAGTTGGTTGATAGCAAAAAATCTTTCCGCCATCCTTTCGAGCTGCTCTACCGAGGTTCCAATTGGCACGTATGCCTCATTCAAAGTTTTCATCAAGATCTTCTGATGTTCGGAGGACTTCGACACCAATGAAAGCAGGGACACCTGTTCAGGGTACTTTCTTAATTGATCCACTGTCTCATAGTCAGGCATCTTCATATTCTGGAAGAAGGCTTCTGCCTCTTCAGCACTCACTGGCCTTTTGGGTGGGAAACGCTTTCGAGCGGCATTGTTCACTTCCTGTATATTTGAGTACTTCTCAACAAAGTTCTCCCCTGGGAGTTCTCCCGAGATTTCTTTGCCCTTGTATGTGACCACTGTTTGTTGGTAGTTCCATGGCACTGTAGAGGGGTCTGTCATTGGCTTCTGTGGTACGCGTCCAATAACCACTGGCTCACTCAGCCGAGGCGGTTTAATTGTCCCCCGTACCACATAGGCTCCTTTGTGCACTGGTGTTTCCCCTTTTATCTCAGCTTTCCTTGGAATAGTGACAACCAATGGTTTTTCTTGGCGTCCTCGGGGCACGTAGAGAATTCCATTGTCAGAGGAGTTCATTTCTGTTTTTGCTTCAGGTTTCTTCTCAATCTCAGCTTTGACAATTTTATCCTTTCTCTCCCCTTTTCTTTGCTTTGGGAGTACCTTGGGCTTCTGTTCTACATCAGCAATGGCAATGATGGCTTTCAAAGCCGGATCAAATTCTGTCTTCGCAAATTATACCGATTACCGGCCCATTGTTGTGAGTAGGCAACGGGTTATTAGTCACATTCGGGGCTTCTTCATCCCTCAGCACTATCTTCCCTTGTTCAATTAGGTCTTCCACAGCCTTCTTCAATGTCCAGCAATTATCAGTACTATGCCCTTCGGCTCCTGAATGGTAAGCACAATGGACCCCTCGTTGATAAGATGAGGATTCTGGGTTTTGCCTGTTTTGGGGAATAGGCTGCAGTAAATTCATCTGGACGAGCTTTGGGAATAGACTGGAATAAGACTCACCGATTTCAAGTGGGATTCATTAGGATTTGCTTGAAAACGAGCACAAAGCCCTACACTGAAAACAATGTCAGGTCTGCTAGCAGTAAGATACAAAAGTGAACCAATCATACCCCTGATCAATAGATGAACCAGGTTCATCTATGTCTAATTTAGTAGCTGTTGCAGTGGGTGTGTCTATTTCTTTTGATTCATCCATTTTAAACTTTTAATAAACTCTTTTGCATATTCTGCTGATGGATCATGGTTCCATTTGGGTTTGTTTTATCTGTAAGCCGTAAGAGTAAGT
>NW_017682940.1:0-2666 GCF_001879085.1 Nicotiana attenuata | reverse complement strand
CTGATGTTCAACAAATCGTAAAAAACCTGTGAAGAGTTAACCGGCCGTGGAGCCAAAGGGTATCTACCACGGAGGTTCCCACTTAGACCTGCGTATCCGGCGATCTCTTCTAATGTAGGTGTGAGCTCAAAATCTGAAAACCGAAACACATTACGGGTCGGGTCCCAAAATGGTATTAGTGCCTCAATGACATCTGTTCTTGGCTTGATTTTTAACAAATCTACGAGACCGCCCAGGCTTTTGATCACAGTATCTCTGCTTCCTTTTCCCAAGTCATGCCACCACATATGGAGTTTCAAAGGGATCTCGCTCAGGACTGAGAAGGTTTCGATGTCACTTGAATTCATCCTGCATATTTATTTTAGGGGAACTTAATGACTTATTTGAAAAATGGCTATTTATGCAAAAATTCTTTACTTAGAAAATAAGGACTTGGATTTGCAAATACGGCCTTTCAGCACTTCTGGAAGGAAGATTTTAAGGCTGTTCCTGCAAACCATTTGAAAATGACTAAAGGTGGCTATTCTTGCAAAAACGGCCTTCCGGCGTCATTTTGGGGACATTCGGCTTATTTTTGTAAAACAAGAATGGCATCGCCCAATTTATTTGACAAAAAATTAAAATTTTGGTAGTTTTGGCTATTTTTGCAAAAGGGGAGGTTGGACCCGATGAGGGTTGCCTACGTATCTCACATCCGGCGAGAATCAAACCGGCGTAGTTCGGGTAGATTTGCCAAAATCAAAACTATTTTGAACAACAATTTTTCTTTTCTATGTTTTCAAATACAAATCCGGCAGCATTTATAGTAATACAATAACTAAAAGTTGCACTTCTAATTAGGGGCTGTCACACCTCCTTTTTTACACCCCTACCCCGAAGGATAATGTATAAGGGAGTTTTTCCATTTAAAGTGACATTATTCGAAATGGGATTATTTATTTGATTTAGAGTCGCCACTTGGGATAGGATTGGCTTTTGGTGTCCCAAGTCACCGATTTAATTTAAATCCCAAATTGAGGAAAATTTTTCGACTTCCCAATTGGAGTCTGCGAACCAGAAATTCTGAATAAGGAATTCTGTTGACCCGAGGGAAGGTGTTAGGCACCCCCGGATCCCGTGGTTCTAGCACGGTCGCTTAAATTATTATAAATGGCTAAAAATCTGATTTTTATACAAGTTCAAACCTATAGTGCAATTTTATAAATTATTTACCGCTTTTATTTACTTTTTACGAAAGTGAACGCCGTTTAAGAGCGTGTTTTTGGATCACGTCACATGAAATGCACCCGGATCCTCAACACCTCTTATTCAACGTTTTGAGATTTGGATTTGGGTCACATAAATGTGCACCCGTATTTAGGAAGGTAAAATTATTAAAAGCGCGCCTAAAGCGACTAACGGGTTATTGTCTTTGTGGAGGGCCGTGGAATTCGCTAAACAGCACGCCCCGAATTCTAAGGATTTTAATAAGAGCAAATACCGAGGGCCCCGCAACTTATGCGTTTTGTTTGGCGAGGCTCATCTCATTTTTATTTAAAGGCCAACCTAAAGCATATACGATTTTCTATTTCTTTTGTATCTAAAAGGGCCTAATTAATTTGCCTTTATAAATTCGGTCCTTGAGTTCAAGTCCGAATTCAAACAAAAGGGAGGACCCTCTTAATTTGAACCCGCTACCTAACTTGAAAACCTAAATTTATATTGCAAATTAAGCCCCCATATTGCTAATGTAATTTTAATGGATTTTTTTAGCTTCCAGCATTCTATTGGGCCTCAACAATTAGCCCAAGACTCGCGATTTGAAGCTTTCAGCATTTTATTGGGCCTCAACCTGGCCCTAAGCAGATTCAGCTATGCTCCTGAAAACCAAACTGCCCAAACGTGGGCCTTGCATGAACAAATTTGGGCCTGGCTTCTATTAAAACAAAGGCCATCAGGTTCGGCCCATGAAGGAATCCCCAGTCCAATATTAGATTAAGTCTTTGAACCCAAGTCATGACTAGACTAGTCAATTTGTGAACAAATGCATAGTTTCATATTTACTCAAATGAAAACATGTTGACTTAAGTTCAGGTGTATACTGATGACTACAAACTCATTTATTCTGAGATATTCAGTAACCAAATAATTTCATTCAATACACGTTCAGAAGTTTTTGTTTTTATTTATGAATTAAACTTGGAGATGGATCACTGGAAATGACTATGCCTTTATACTACTAGATGTAATTGACTGCTCGTCGTTATAAGCATGTATGCCGTTTCCAGATTTAAATCATGCCTATGTGTTTTAACATTTGTACTATGACTGGATTACACCAGCTGTTCCAATATTCAATTGTATCTTCCACACTAGAACTGATAGCATCAACTACACATGAAATAAAACAGTAGAACTAACGATTTATGCATAGGACCTAATTACAGAATACAGACGAAATGAATGAAACAGAGGTCTATAGTCCAAATCTCAGTCAATTCATCCAATGAAAACAATCTTAATGAAAGCAGATCAGTCCATAGTCCATTGTTTATGCTTAGTACAGACCAAAACTAAACTACACTAGACAAATACATGCAACAATCAACATTTATCTAGCTATTGAAGGCTACATCAACAATCAACAATCAGCAATCAACATTCTATTTCCAACTTGAAGGCTACAT
>NW_017682939.1:8831-9118 GCF_001879085.1 Nicotiana attenuata | reverse complement strand
ACTACGTCCCGACGAACGGAACAAGAATAATAATAAAACTACTACCGGCAAGGGAACAAGATAACATAATAACTATCCCGGCAAGGGAGATCCAGCTATAACCAAACTTTTTTTCAATTTCTACTTAACACAATTAAATTAATACTCAGTCTCATCAATTACTGGCTCAGTGTTAAAGATCTCCAACCAAGTCCTCATAAACAACAATTATGAATTCGATAATTTAGCAATTCAGGACTCACGGTCATGCTCGACACCAGTGTATAGATACTCGTCACCATGCCTAT
>NW_017682939.1:0-4026 GCF_001879085.1 Nicotiana attenuata | reverse complement strand
CTAAGAATTTGTATAAATGATGAAGGAAGATGAAGGAAACAAGTTAAATAATACTTAACCAAGAAGCTTTGGTGAAGAAGAGCTCTAGAAATCGCCTATGGGCTGTGGAGAAGATGAGTTCGTGTGTTTTTGGGTGAAAAATCCCGTCACTGTTCTGTTTTGGGAATTTAAAATCACTGGGCAAAATTGCCCTTCGCGTGGCCGGTAAGTGGATCGCGTTCACGAAGGGTTATCAAAAAAGGGCATCGCGAACGCGGACGGTAAGATGCGAATAACAATAGGGACTACAACTGATTTCTTCTAACACAGAATAAGGGAAAACAAACCACTTTCACTTGTTTCAATTTCCTCTCGTTGCAGGCGTGCAACTCGATCCCATCTCTCATAATATCACGTGGTAGGCGTAGCACTCGATCCCATTTCATAATATCACGTGGTAGGCGTACCACTCGATCCCATTTCATAATATCACGTGGTAGGCGTACCACTCGATCCCATTTCATAATATCACGTGGTAGGCGTACCACTCGCTCCCATTTTATAATATCACGTGGTAGGCGTACCACTCGCTCCCATTTCTTTCAACACAATACACAATATAGTCCCGGCAAGGGAAAAGATGTCATAATAAACTATCCCGACAAGGGAACAAGATAATATAATAACTATCCCCGCAAGGGAACAAGATAATATAAAACTANTAATATCACGTGGTAGGCGTACCACTCGCTCCCATTTCTTTCAACACAATACACAATATAGTCCCGGCAAGGGAAAAGATGTCATAATAAACTATCCCGACAAGGGAACAAGATAATATAATAAACTATCCCCGCAAGGGAACAAGATAATATAATAGCTATCCCGGCAAGGGAACAAGATAACATAATAACTATCCCGGCAAGGGAGATCCAGCTATAACCAAACTTTTTTTCATTTTCTACTAAACACAATTAAATCAATACTCAGTCTCATCAATTACTGGCACAGTGTTAAAGATCTCCAACCAAGTCCTCATAAACAACAATTATGAATTCGATAATTTAGCAATTCAGGACTCACGGTCATGCTCGACACCAGTGTATAGATACTCGTCACCATGCCTATCCATCGTACTCGACAAATAGCAATTAGCAAATAAGACTCCACTCCTATTCCCTCAAGCCAAAGTTAGACCAAACATTTACCTCAACATCCACGGTTAAATCAATCCACAACGATCGCTTTCCCTCTCGAATTCGGCTCCAACTCAATCAAATTTATGAAATAACGACTTTATAATATCAATAATAGCTAAACAAATCAAACCCAATGCCTAAATATAGATTCCCAACCTTTCTTCATAAATTCCAAAATCAACCCCGGGCCCGCATGGTCAAAACCCGATGTTCGGACCAAATTCATATCCCCCATTCCCCCACGAGCCCGAATATACAATTTTTTTTCAAATTCGACCCCAACACGAGGTCTAAATCAAAGATTGAAAAGCCCTAACTCTACTCATTTTCCCCCAATTTCAACCCTAGATTACATGATTTGAGCCTAAGAATTTGATAAATGATGAAGGAAGATGAAGGAAACAAGTTAAATAATACTTACCGAAGAAGCTTTGGTGAAGAAGAGCTCTAGAAATCGCCTATGGGCTGTGGAGAAGATGAGTTCGTGTGTTTTTGGGTGAAAAATCCCGTCACTATTCTGTTTTGGGTATTTAAAATCACTGGGCAAAATTGCCCTACGCGTTCGCGGGAAGTGGATCGCGTTCGCGAAGGGTTATCAAAAAGGGCATCGCGAACGCGGACGGTAAGATGCGAATAACAATAGGGACTACAACTGATTTCTTCTAACACAGAATAAGGGAAAACAAACCACTTTCACTTGTTTCAATTTCCTCTCGTTGCAGGCGTGCAACTCGATCCCATCTCTCATAATATCACGTGGTAGGCGTACCACTCGATCCCATTTCATAATATCACGTGGTAGGCGTACCACTCGATCCCATTTCATAATATCACGTGGTAGGCGTACCACTCGATCCCATTTCATAATATAGCGTGGTAGGCGTACCACTCGCTCCTATTTCATAATATCACGTGGTAGGCGTACCACTCGCTCCCATTTCTTTCAACACAATACACAATATAGTCCCGGCAAGGGAAAAGATGTCATAATAAACTATCCCGACAAGGGAACAAGATAATATAATAAACTATCCCGGCAAGGGAACAAGATAATATAATAACTATCCCGGCAAGGGAACAAGATAACATAATAACTATCCCGGCAAGGGAGATCCAGCTATAACCAAACTTTTTTTCAATTTCTACTTAACACAATTAAATCAATACTCAGTCTCATCAATTACTGGCTCAGTGTTAAAGATCTACAACCAAGTCCTCATAAACAACAATTATGAATTCGATAATTTAGCAATTCAGGACTCACGGTCATGCTCGACACCAGTGTATAGATACTCGTCACCATGCCTATCCACCGTACTCGACAAATAGCAATTAGCAAATAAGACTCTACTCCTATTCCCTCAAGCCAAAGTTAGACCAAACACTTACCTCAACTTCCACGGTTAAATCAATCCACAACGATCGCTTTCCCTCTCGAATTCGGCTCCAACTCAATCAAATCTATGAAATAACGACTTTATAATATCAATAATAGCTAAACAAATCAAACCCAATGCCTAAATATAGATTCCCAACCTTTCTTCCAAAAATTCCAAAATCAACCCCGGGCCCGCTTGGTCAAAACCCGAGGTTCGAACCAATTCCATATCACCTATTCCCCCACGAGCTCGGATACACAATTTGTTTTCAAATTCGACCCCAAAACGAGGTCTAAATCAAAGAAAATCGAAAAGCCCTAACTCTACCCAATTCCCCCGATTTCAACCCTAGATTTAGGCCTAGGATTTCAATGTGTGATGATAGAAAATGGAGAAAATGAGTTAGATAGTACTTACCCAAGAAGATTTGGTGAAGAATCGCTCTACAAGTCGCCTAGGGGCTGTAGAGAAGAAGAGCTCGTGTGAATTTTTGAATAAAACCCGTCATTATTCTGTTTTAGGTATTTAAAATCTCTAGGCAAAATATCCCTTCGCGTTCGCGGGAAGTGGATCGTGTTCACGAAGGGTTATCAGAAAGGGCATCACGAACGCGGACGGTAAGACGCGAACGCGTAGAAGGAAAAAGGTTGGGGTCCTGGGATTGGTCTACGCGAACGCGGGGAAGGAAACAGCAGAGCTTCGCGATCGCAGTGGTATGCACGCGAACGCGAAGAAGAGAGTGAATCTGGGCCCTCATGGTCAAATAACCTTACGCGTTCGCGAGGGCTCGAACGCGAACGCGAAGAAAGAAGGACACGAAGCTATGCGAACGCGATGGTAAGAGTGCGATTGCGAAGAAGGAAATCCCTGGGCAAAAATATCAGATTTTTTTTCTGCAACTTTTACTAAGTTCAAAACACCCCGAACCACCTCCGAAACACTCCCGAGCCCTCGGGGCTCCTAACCAAACACACAAACTAACTTAACCACATCCTAGGAACTTGACCGTGCGATCAAATCGCCAAAATAACATCATAAACGAGGAATCAAACCTCAAAATCATCACTCTTTCTTCAAACTTCATAAACTTTCATTTTTAGATATTTAGGTCCGAAACACGTCAAATGACGTCCGATTTCAACCAAATTTCACAGAAAGCGCTTAAACCACATATAAGACCTGTACCGGGCACCGTAACCAAAATACGGGCCCGATACCAACACGTTCTAATCAATTTCCTTTTCAATTTTCCATATTAATTTCAGAAAAAAACAATTTCATAGAAAAATTTATTTCTCGGGCTCTAGACCTCGGAATTCGACTCCGGGCATATGCCCGAGTCTCATATTTTTCTACGGACCCTCCGGGAACGTCCAATCACGGGTCCGGGTCCGTTTACCCAAAATATTGACCAAAGTCAACTTTAATCATATTAATATCAAAATTCATTATTTTTTTCACACAGAATT
>NW_017682938.1:8366-9120 GCF_001879085.1 Nicotiana attenuata | reverse complement strand
CGAGTCCTGAAGGCAGTCTTCGGGATATCTGACTCCCGAATCTTCAACTGATGGTAACCTGAGCGCAAGTCAATCTTAGAAAACACATGTGCGCCCTGAAGCTGGTCAAACAGATCATCAATACGAGGCAAAGGATAACGGTTCTTCACTGTAACCTTGTTCAACTGACGATAATCAATACACATACGCATAGAACCATCCTTCTTCTTCACAAACAAGACAGGTGCACCCCACGGTGAAACACTAGGTCGAATAAAACCCTTACCAAGCAATTCCTGCAACTGATCCTTCAACTCCTTCAACTCAGGAGGAGCCATACGATACGGAGGAATGGAAATGGGCTGAGTGCCCGGCAACAGATCAATGCCAAAATCAATGTCTCTATCGGGCGGCATGCCTGGAAGATCAGCTGGAAACACATCGGGATAATCCCGTAGCACTGGAACTGAATCAACAGAAGGGGTATCAACACTGACATCTCTCACATAAGCTAAGTACGCGGCACACCCCTTCTCAACCATACGCTGAGCTTTAAGAAAAGAGATAACTCTACTGGGGGTGTGATCTAAAGTACCACTCCACTCAATACGCGGAACACCTGGCATAGACAGCGTCACGGTCATGGCATGACAATCAAGAATAGCAAAATGGGGCGACAACCAGTCCATGCAAAATAATGTCAAAAATCCACCATACCCGAGTAAACATAAAACTCCGCTCTGGTACTCAAAAACCACCGAATAACGTAACCAAA
>NW_017682938.1:0-4971 GCF_001879085.1 Nicotiana attenuata | reverse complement strand
AATCTAACCCGCAGTCCCAAAGTAAAAGTGCAGGGGGATCTACCGGGAATCGAACCCGTAGTCCCAAAGTAAACAAACAGGGGGGGAGCTACCGGAATCCCACATCCGTAGTCCCAATGTAAATGCGCAACCACAACCAGAAAATACTAAGAAAGGAAGTACAAAGACAAGCAACAGGTAGTACTAGCCTAGCATGCTTCACGTAGTTCAGTCAAGGCAACTTAAACAATTAGGCAGATTGGATCAACTAAACATGCTTTTCTAATCTAACACAGGTTATAATTCCAAGTACAATAAGGCAAATAAGAAGGAAGGCTCAGCCTCAATATCTTAAGAAAAAACCCGGATTTTTCCACAATTGGCTCAAGTACGCGCTCGTCACCTCGCGTACCAGGCACTCAAATATCAAATAACAAAACCTAAGGGGAAAGGTCCCCCACACAAGGTTAGACAAGCCACTTACCTCGAACCGACTCAAAATCAACTAGAAATCACGCCTTTTCCACGAGTATCCGAATCCAATTAGCCTAAATCTATTCAATTCAATTACATATTGTGAATAACATCGCAACCAACTGGTTTTACTATTAAATTCAAAGCTACGACGTGAAATTAGGTAAAATGACCAAAATGCTCTTCAGGCCAACGCCTCGGAATCAAATAATTTTAACATTTTCAGAACCCTCGTACTCTCACGAGTCTAACCATATAAAAATCTCCCAAATCGGAGGTCAAACACCCACTCATAAACCCAATAGTTTAGCCTATGAAGTTTCACCCAATTTTTCCCATTTTTGATCCCAAATTCAAATTTTAATGATGGATTTAACTACAAAATGATGAAATATAACTAGAAGGGATTAAAGAAACGTTACCCAATAGTCTTCTCTTCAAAACCCTCTGAAAATCGCCCTTCCCCGAGCTCAATTTGATTTTTCTAACTTATGAAATCTAACCCTCGAAATTTCTATATCTGCACAGGCATTTCCGCTTCTGCGGACAAGGGACCGCTTCTGCGGTCCCGCTTCTGCGGAACAAGAGCCGCTTTTGCGGTTTTCCCTAAGAGGCCAGGGGCATCTGCGATAAAGAGGGTCGTAGGTGCGAAACCGCATCTGCGAGGGAACTTCCGCTTCTGCGGAAACTAAAGAAACGCTGGAGCCGCATCTGCAATGCCTGAGCCACTTCTGCGGCTCCGCTTATGCGGGAATAGCACCGCTTCTACAGTTTCTGAGGGAAAGGAGTAAAGCCACTTCTGCGGCTATTTAGCCGCCTCTGCGGTGCCACATCTGCGGCGCTGCATCTGCGGTTCCCAAGCCGCAGATGCGAAAATACCAGAAGCAGCAATGGTTCAGCTGCTGCAACACCTCTCAAATTCTTCCGTTAACCACCCGAAATCATCCCGAGGCCCCCGGGACCTCAACCAAAAGCACCAATAACACCTAGTATCTCATTCAAACTTGTACCAATCCTTAAACCACCTAAAACAACGCTGGAAACTCGAATTAATCAATGATTTGAGCCTAAGAACTTCAAATTCCATCAAAATACATTTTCGATCAAAAACCTAACCAAAACACGTCCGAATGACATGAAACTTTGCGCACACACCCCAAATTACATGATGTAGCTACTGCAACTTCCGGAATTCCAATCCGACCCTCGGATCAAAAACTCACTATCGGACCGGAAACTTTAAAAATTCAAACTTGGCATTTCAAGCCTAAATGAGCTACGGACTTCCAAAATACATTCCGAACACGCTCCCAGCCCCGAAATCACCTAACGGAGCTAATGGAACCATCGGATTTCCATTCCGAGGTCGACTTCACACTGTTCCGACTACAGACCACTTTCAACACTTAAGCTCTTATTTAGGGACTAAGTATCCCAAAACTCTCCGAAAGTCAACACCGAGCGTCCCGGCAAACCAAAATAGCATAAATGAACTTAGGGGAAGCAGTTAATAGGGGACCGGGGCATAAATTCTTAAGATGACCGGCCGGGTCGTCACAGTATGATTAATAGAGTTCATCTCCTCTTTATTCATGAATTAATTTGGGTAGGATTAAACCTAACAGGCTTGCTCAGTCGGGTTTACTCGGTTGAGCGCCGGTCGTGCTCCTTGGTTTTTGGGGCGTGACAAACTTGGTATCAGAGCCTAAGGTTTTAAAGTGTCCTAGGATGTCTCGGAGCCGTTTCTAGTAGAGTCCTTCTTATCTGTGTGTTGTCGACCACATCTATAGGTTGGAGGCTATTCGGACATTTAGGAATTTCACCCTTCTTTGATGCTCTAGATCGTACAGTAGAGCTCAAGATAGGGAGCTAATTTCCTTGCTATGTCTTATTCCCAAGATGAGTAATCTTGATACCATAATCCACGAGTTTGAAGCAGTAAGGAGGGAATGACCCCACCATTGAGCCTGAGGGAGATTACATAAGAGTTTGTTAGGAGAATGTAACAAGCCATGGAGGGATTGGTAGAACTTGTTGCTAAGTTCCGATTTTATGTCATTGCACCACCGGATCATTTAGTATATCAGTATGTTACCAATGTATGTTACAGATGTGGAGTCAGGGTGCATCAGTTAAGGCACTGCCCTGCCTATCTAGAGTTACCAAGTAAGTGACCCATTAGTACATCATTCTGAACGCCACATACTTTTTCTTATTATATACATATACCTGTATTGGGAGCCTGCATAGATATTGTCTTAACAAGAATCTAAATTACAAAACATTGCATGCACCTACTCTTTGAACGAGACGTATTATTTGTAAATCCACTCTATCACAAATTCTCTTATTTACACCCTTTTGTGGAATTAAGTTATATAATTATGTCCTTGAATTGAGTTATAACTCTAGGATTGGTACTTCCCACTTGATTTTCCTAAATTCTCAACAAGGGACTAATCCCGATGAATTCCTCACAGAAACTTTTTCTTTAAATAGACAACATCTACTCGCTTGTGCCTATACATGCACTGTCGTAAAGTTTACCTATGTGGTGCCAAGTTCCATGTAAAGCATCCCCGTGTTGCGATCCTTCTCGAGACACTCTTTTTGTCACTGGTGCATATGGCTTCTATGATTTGAATAGTAACTCTACCCTCTTGCGAGTATCATCATGAAACCTTTTCATTGTCTCGTAACATGAGAGCATATCCCACCTCTTATCATATGTGTACATGTCAAATGAAGTGGTCGCTTGTGTGTACAGAATTTCTGAGAAATTTGAGATTTTTACGAATCTGTCATAGGAAGATCTTTTGTTTGCCCATCTCAGTATGACTTTCATGTCCACTAAGATCATTCCTCAGTTAGAAGCTCACTTTGTTCCTAGTATTTTGGTTGCTCGTGACGTGTTTGTGTATTGCAGTCTAGGAGTTGATATAGCAGAAGCATGTCCAGCTCGTATCAAATGTTTACTATCTATTTATGCCTCCACCACATATGTTAATTGTGTTCCTTAGTCAATGAATTCATTGGGCTAGTTTCACAACACTTGTTCGATAACCATGAGAGAACGTGTCCTCCTATGTGTCTATGTCACTCTAACACTTCCTTTCTCATAAGGACCATTAATAGGCTCTCCGTCAAGACCAAATGCACCTTTAGGGGTATTATAGCACAACGCCTACTTCTTATGTTGTCTTGTCTTTCATTAGCATCTGGGTACTTCTCAAGTCAAAATCCATGGAGAACTCATCATGAACATCTGCAGACCTTCTATGATTATTTTATACTGTCTCATTGGGTTCGGTTGTCTTTACAATCATTGACTATGTCATTATCATGTGCGAGGAGTTTTGCTACCCTTGGTATTCCACCCCCCTGGGTGAATAGGAGTTTTATTTGTCTTTCTCCCCGGAGCATCATGTTAACCATTGGAACCCCTCTAACCAATACATGATTTCATCCCTATGGTAGGAGTTCCTAGCTATGTGGTTTCACTCGTGAAAGGTTGAGATTAGATGCCTTTAGATTTTTGCACATATCATGAGCATATTGATTTGGAAGACAAGTTGCCGTATCTTTAGTCTCTCATATAGGATCAATTATCAGGAAGGGTTAAGCTATTTGAAATATGATAATCTCATAAGTGTTCAACTTCTTTTCATCCTCATGGGCTTGTGGCATAGATTTCTTCTGTCAATTAATGTTAAGAGTGTAATTTAACTTCATGTATTTTGAAACCCATACCGCATTCATGGTGCCAAAGTATTCTCATTCTTGATAAACTGACTTTCCCTACACTCCACGAGACAATCGGGTCACGTACTTGAATATTCCTCCATAATGGTTCCTAATGCCAATGTACTAGTTACCCATACGCTTCATTTGTCTAATAATTGATGTCGTCCCAATGATTAACCATGTCAGTATTGTTAGTAGTAATCCTCGTGTCTCTTAGCATATAACCTCATGAAATACTCTGCTCAGCACATTAATGGATTCCTGAATAATTCCAGCCTGATCTTGAACTCTGTTGTTCCTCATTGTATTAAATCCATTGGGTATTGAAGGTTCAAACAAGTCAAAGAGGAAGCTTCATAGTGTGATCACATATATTCGATAGGTAATTTTATGGTCAGTTATGATAGCACATCTTAGATTAACTATTGAAGGTCATCAAGGGTTTAGTGTGAGTGTTCGCCTAGAGATTTAGAGTTTAGGAGGGTGAACATGTTATTCTCAATATTTTCCCCTGAAGATGTTATGTGAGTTGATAATGAAGGTTGCATAAGTGTATTTCACATTAGGCTGCACTAGGAGTATGAGGTTTCCCCATAGTTGTTCTCCAATTATTATCTGTTTTCATATGTCTATGTCTAAGAAGGTAGTTGGAAATCCTTTGTGCATCATTCCGGTGGAAATTATTGAAAGAGAAGTTAATGGATAGTTGGCCTATGAAGGGTATCTATTTGTCATCCTTGTTAGGTAAGTTTGGGAATGGAGATTGTTCCGTGA
>NW_017682937.1:5284-9122 GCF_001879085.1 Nicotiana attenuata | reverse complement strand
CATGGAAAAGCAAATGACGCAATGCCACACCAGCCCGAAGGAACATATCCAATGCGCAACGAATCATGCAACACCCAAAAGCCCGTCTCATTCAAATCCCGCTATAAAGCCCCACTGAAACCGCACCATTTGTGCATATAACCACCAAATCTCAACTCCTCGTAACGCAGGAGGGTAACTCACATATCACGAATAAGCTCAACAACAATAGAATGGCACATCTCCCAACAATAGTCGTTCGGAGTAAACAAATCTGACCAGGTGCAGAACACACATCCATGTTGGACCTATCGATGAACCCCAAATCAGCTCTGGTCATCCATAATAGATAATTAACTCTTTGAAGGTTCGCAATGACTGAACCATGGCACATACTACCCTCTGACTAACCTTAGCTATTTTCTCACGGTCCACAACCACAAAGCCATCTGATCACTGGAACTCTCAGTCTCTCAATCCATAAAGCACACGAACCGCCATATCTGATCCCAGCTACACTGCCCGAACGTCTAACACACATCCGATGCTCGATCATTCCACGAGGGATACTCCTATAATTCTTCTGTGCTGCCAAGCCAACCTGAATATCAACAGTCAAATCCAACAAGAGAGTGCCACAATACTATCAAAATATCATCAGTTTAATCACATCACCCTTTTTCTGAAACATATACTCCCGTCAAATCACTTCCAATTAACAGTACCATTTCCTTGATTACCTGAGGCTACCCATTGCCTAAGAGTTTTATGAACTTCTTTTCAGGATTGAACTGTAACTCATCTAGCCAAGAACTTCCACTGATCCATTTAGAAGAAAAATCATTACACATCCCATGCTCCGCATGCCCACAGAAAATATACGTCTCCAAACCACGGTAAAACCCAACAAGAACTCTCTCCCAATTCCATTTGCACAAGCTAAACTGTCAGGACTGAATCCTTCTAACTAGACCGAGCTAAGCAAGCTGTCAGAACTCAAGAGCTTTGCTGCAAAATACCTGTAAGAACCCATTACCTCGAACACATACACAGAATTGATCATATCCTTACCATACCGATTCGGTCTACTATCAACCATTCTATCTATCTACATTTTCCTTCTGATTCATTTTCAACTTGATGCTCCCTCTTGCTGTAGTACCACAATCTCTCAATCCCAGGCTAACTACACGAGACCCAAACACAAGACCACACTGTCTAAGACCCATAAGCCGCTGAATACTCTCTCAATGTCCCCAGAAACACTACATTCCAGGATACTTTACTCTGAAGAACTTCCTGCGAATTCTGAATCCGTTACCTTTAATTTCCAGATATCGATACATAGGAGCCCATAAATAAATCATAAAATGCCGCAAGTCTTGACCTCTTTCCAATGAAAACACAGTCTCCAACCACATACACAACTTTGAGATACCCGATTGTTTCTGTAAAATCTTTAACACATTAGAACCTTTCTCGAAAGTCATTCACTCTTATTCAAACTACAAATTTCCTGACCCAACGAATGGAAACACCCGTGCCTCATTGGCACTCCAAATGCCGCAAAATGAAATCCTCGTCCCGATACGACCAAGCAACTTCCTGTTCTATGCGCCGAGCATTCTTTACCAATGACACTCCAGACATTTCGTGATTCTCATACTTTATGAAGCATAACATGACCCTTGTCAAATTCTTCCTTTACTCTAGCCATAGCTAATTCACTCGCATGCCCCAAACTGGAACCATCATAGCACCTAACCGTGCAATCAACTGCTCACAGCAGACTCCCCCACTTGGCTCGAAGCCATAGATCAAGATACGCTCAATAACTCATAACACTTTTACTCTATTGATGTCGCAATACCATAGTGAGATTAAACTCAAATCATTTAGAAGTTGTGAAAACACTGACCATCTAGTTCTGTAAATCTTTTACAAATCTCGCATTCATTCCCGCAACAGTTAAGCCCACTCTCTTAAGCAAATCCTAAATTTCAAATTTCAACACGTACCCTTCCATTACACATGAGGTCTTCTAACATACACATAAGGATCACACCACTTCGGAACACTCCGCAGGAGATAACCCACCTGCTTCGCCTTAATATAACATTTCTGTAAACCTTCCATCGCCATACACATTACACAGCCACTTAGTCTTCCTGAGTCTGAACTCATACCACAACATGAATTTTACTTCACTCCCATCTAGGAGACATGAAAAGATCCTTCACGCGCCCATCACTCGGGGCCACACATCCAATCACAATGGAAAATCAAACACCTAATAGTTCATCTATTATCCAGTAGACCTTCATCGTCGCTTTCAAGTTACATAGATACATCTTGCAGTACTAACATATTCATCACATGTCCATTCAACCGTCACTTCCACTAATAGGGACACTGCCGAACATATAAGTTCAAAACACTTACTCACACAATCAGTACCTCAGTGCTCAAGCCATAGGCAAAGATCCAGCCTCAAGTCCTCCAGACTGGCCCAACATCAAACTCACAGAGATCACATCTCGCCCCTTGATCGGGGAATCACAAGCCATCAAGGCACATCTGATACTGAGCGCTCATGCGCGCATACAAACGCGTGGAAGGAATTTCAAGAGTTTCTTTTCAAGCTGAATCAAAGACGCATGATAAGAATTCAAGAATGTGAAGTTTTCTTAAAGGTTTTGCAGCCTCTCGAGGATAAATACAGACGTCTCCGTACCGATCCGCGAGACTCTACTAAACCTGCTCATGACTCGTGAGACCTAGTAACCTAGGCTCTGATACCAACTTGTCACGACCCAAACCCCGAACCGGTCGTGATGGCGCCTCTCGTGAAGACAAGGCCAGCCAACCAACCCATATCGCCTTTTCAAAAATAGTTAAACATGAATAAGCAGTCTAAATATGATTTATTAATATTAATTAGCGGAAGTACAACCTAACACAGCCCGAATCGGGGTGTCACAAGTCACGAGCATCTATAAGAGTGTAAATACAACTACAAGGTCTAAAATTACACTGAACAGGAATAATGAACAACAGAGAGAGAAGCGGCGCTGCGAACGCTGGCAGTCACCTCGCTAAACTCCTATAGCTCTGCCTCCAATCAGCCAAAACCTGCTACCGGGTGAATAAATACCTGCATCTGCACACGAGGTGCAGGGAGTAATGTGAGTACTCCAACCCAGTAAGTAATAAGAGTAAATAAAGACTGAGCAGTAGGAAACAATGAATCCACATTCGGGTTAGGCTCAATAATCACAACAGGCTTTCAAATCATCATACGAGTCAACCTTTCCTTTTAAAACCCAGCTTTTAGTAAAAATCATTTTTGAAATGCTTCCAGCAGTTTCAGTAGGGGTTCAATACCATTTAAAATAATAATAGAGATTAAAGCAATAATCGGCCCCTCGGGCAAAGCATAGTTCGTAAAATAGCCCCTCGGGCAAAAACAGTAATCATAAATAATTCATAACTGAAAAACTCTCGGTGGAAATGACAAAATGCCAAATCAGTGATTAATTTCTGAACATCTCATAAACCCCAATTTAAATAAAAGTTGTTTTAAAACATTTGCTCAGCTTCCGACAGAGGCTCAATATAAAGATGAGTGAAAACAGTCAATCAATCAACATATTCGATAGAAACTCACTTTAAAGAGAAGGGAATTCAATAAGTTCATAAACAGGCCTCTCAGGCAAACATCACTCATATGCATATCTATATCTATCGCCCCTCGGGCTAGCCTCTCTACCACTCGTGACTCAACTCTTACCAATCAGTGCTCACACTCAGCACTCATGCTCAATAGGTACCATATAGTAATCGCTGCGGCGTGCAGCCC
>NW_017682937.1:0-753 GCF_001879085.1 Nicotiana attenuata | reverse complement strand
CCGGTCGTGATGGCGCCTCTCGTGAAGACAAGGCCAGCCAACCAACCCATATCGCCTTTTCAAAAATAGTTAAACATGAATAAGCAGTCTAAATATGATTTATTAATATTAATTAGCGGAAGTACAACCTAACACAGCCCTAATCGGGGTGTCACAAGTCACGAGCATCTATAAGAGTGTAAATACAACTACAAGGTCTAAAAATACACCGAACAGGAATAATGAACAACAGAGAGAAAAGCGGCGCTGCGAACGCTGGCAGTCGCCTCGCTAAACTCCTATAGCTCTGCCTCCAATCAGCCAAAACCTGCTACCGGGTGAATAAATACCTGCATCTGCACACGAGGTGCAGGGAGTAATGTGAGTACTCCAACCCAGTAAGTAATAAGAGTAAACAAAGACTGAGCAGTAGGAAACAATGAATCCACATTCGCGTTAGGCTCAATATTCACAACAGGCGTTCAAATCATAATACGAGTCAACCTTTCCTTTTAAAACCCAGCTTTTAGTAAAAATCATTTTTGAAATGCTTCCAGCAGTTTCAGTAGGGGTTCAATACCATTTGAAATAATAATAGAGATTAAAGCAATAATCGGCCCCTCGGGCAAAGCATAGTTCGTAAAACAGCCTCTCGGGCAAAAACAGTAATCATAAATAATTCATAACTTGAAAATCTCGATGGAAATGACAAAATGCCAAATCAGTGATTAATTTCTGAACATCTCATAAACCCCAGTTTAAATAAAAAGTTGT
>NW_017682936.1:0-9124 GCF_001879085.1 Nicotiana attenuata | reverse complement strand
CAACACTGCAACACATGCCACACTCCCATTAACACTCTACTACTCATTCCCGAGCCACTGAACACCACAAATGACCATCTCCACAACACCCCTATTTATGTGGATACTGTACCCCATTATACTCAACCAATCTCAAATGCACCAGAGTCTGATGACAAAAACTCCCTTATCAGGAACTTAGCGGCAGAACTCAAGAAATTGACCAGCCGAGTCCAGGGCGTGGGAGGTAACAAAGGTATCGAGGGGTTAAATTATGAAGACCTCTACATTCAGCCAGATGTTGAACTTCCGGAGGGGTACAAACCTCCCAAGCTCGAAATATTTGATGGAACAGGAGATCCCAGAGTCCACCTGAGGACATATTGCGATAAGCTGGTCGGAGTCGGAAAGGATGAGAAGATCCGTATGAAGCTCTTCATGAGAAGTCTGAAGGGAGATGCTTTATCCTGGTACATCAGCCAGGACCCTAAGAAATGGACAAGCTGGGTAGGGATGGCGTCCGATTTCATGGACAGGTTCAGATTCAATACAGAAAATGCACCAGATGTCTTTTACATCCAGAACATGAAGAAGAAACCTATAGAAACATTCTGCGAGTATGCTACTCGTTGGAGATCAAAGGCTGCTAAGGTCAGGCCAGCCTTGGAAGAAGAACAGATGAACAAGTTTTTTGTCCGAGCTCAGGATCCACAATACTATGAGAGGTTGATGCTTATAGAGGGCCAGAAATTCTCCGACATCATCAAGCTAGGAGAAAGGTTTGAGGAAGGCATTAAAAGCGGTATGGTTACTAATTTTGAGGCATTGCAGGCTACCAACAAGGCTCTACAGTCTGGTGGCACGTCCAAGAAGAAGGATATGAGTGCCGTAATGGTCGCACAGGGAGCCAAATCACCACCAAAATACCACACCTACCCATCACTTCCACTTACATATCAGCCCATCCCGAATTACCAAGCACCCACACCCTCCTATCAAAACCCACCTCCCGTTTACCAATCCTCTCCACCTCTCACATATCAACCCACCTCACCCAGATACCCTCAACCAGCACCTGTCTACCAAGCTTATAATGCTCAACCCTCTCACTACCAATCACCCCCCACCCGCCAAAATTTCCCTAGACCTAGGTCAAATTTTGACCGCAGACCTCCCAGACAATACACAGCCATCGCCGAACCAATTGACTAGCTCTACGAGAGACTTAAAGCTGCTAGTTACGTCACTCCTATCCCAGCCAAAACTCCAGAAAATCCTTCCCAGTGGGTCAACCCCAATAAGACTTGTGCGTACCATTCCGGCATGAAGGGACACACCCTTGACGAGTGCCGCTCAATGAAGGAACAGATTCAAACCCTGAACGACAATAAGGTCATAGTAGCAAAGGAGCCTGATCCTAATGTTCGCAACAACCCTCTGCCTGACCACAAAGGTGGAGACATTCACATGATCGAGATCGAAGATGATTAGAATCCCAAGGGGTCGATAGGTTTGATTGTTGAAGGTGATGAACCAAAGAAACCAACGGTTACACTTAACCCAATTGTTGTGCAGAATCAGCCCTCCAGGGACGATGAAGTAAACATGTGTATACCTCTCGAATTTGAAACGCCTCCTTATGCAAAGGTGCCCGGGCCAATTGAGGTCGAATTTGGAGTTCCAAAAGCAACTGCACCCTTTGAAGTTGTTGTGTTACCGCCAAGGGTACCTATTCCTGTGACAATGTCGGACATAACACTGTTCCACTCAAAAGACATACCCTGGGATTACACTGCCGAAGCTAGGAGAAAAGGGAAGACCAAGACAGGAGAAACAATTGCTGCGCAAGGAATGACCAGAATAGGGAGGGTTTACAGCCCAGAACACTTAGCTGAGTCCAGTAATCAAGCCCCAGGATGGCCTACTAAAACTGGGCCCGACGATCTTTTGAGAAAAATACAAGCTAAGGAGTACTCAGTCGCTTAGCAGTTGAACAAAACACCGGCACAGATCTCTATCCTGGCTCTTCTACAGAGCTCTGACGCTCATAAAAATGCCCTAATGAAAATACTGAGTGAAGCTTATGTGCCCAGCAACATAACTGGAGGTGAAATGGCAAATATGGTAGGGCAAGTGCTGGAGAGCCATAAAATCACCTTCCACGAAGATGAGCTGCCGCCGGGAGGATTGAGCCACAACAAGGCACTGCACATCACCGTGCAATGCGAGGATTATTTCATCACTAGGGTCCTGATCAACGGAGGATCCAGCCTGAACATCTATCCGCTGATAACTCTCAGAACTTTGGGAAAAAGCCTGCACGAGATCAAAGATGGGGCTATCAATGTCAAGGCCTTCGATGGATCCCAAAAATCTACTATTGGAGAAATCAGCCTATGCTTACAAATGGGGCCAACATGGTTCGACGTTGACTTTCAAGTAATAGACGTCCCGGCATCCTACAACCTGCTGTTAGGACAGCCCTGGATCCACGCCGCTGGAGCCGTAGCATCGACCCTGCATCAGGCAGTGAAGTTCGAATGGAATCACCAGGAGGTGATTATTCATGGCGATGGTAGTAACCCTATATATAGTCATCAGACCATCCCAATGATTTGAAGCAGAAGGAGAGTAGGCGGAGAAACATACCACCACATTGAAAGGGTCAACGCTGTAGATAAGGATAAGTTGTGGGATAACAAGATCGAAAGTATCCTGAATTGGTGTGGGTACGAACCTGGAAAGGGACTCGGCAAAAACCTCCAGGGAATCACCAAACCCATCAAACTGAAGAAACACGGTACTACATTTGGCTTAGGGTACGGTTATACTTGGGAAGAATTCCCGAACTGGTCGACACCATGGCGCGGCCCCTACTATCCATTGGAGCTTCCGATACCTAACCTGGAGCAGACCTTCCAACCGGCAGATACTATATATGGGTCAGAAGAAGATGAAGCATTGGCAGCCATAAAGAATCTGTTTTTGGATGATGATGATATGGATTGCTGTGTTCTTTTCGAGGAGGAAGGGGAGGAAGGCCCTTCCATACAAGCAGTGAACCGAGGAGACCGCCTCAGCAATTGGTCAATTAGAACCATCAGGGTCCAGAAGGCTTCGGGGTAGCAAGGCTAAACAAAAGCACCATATATCTCATTTTACTTTTTACTAGCTGATTTTTTTCCGCATTGTCTTTAATTTTGAAAAGAGCTCCGATGTTCCAAACAATCATGAATTTAGTCAAAGCATTTCAATCTATCATATATCTCGCTCTTATTATTTTCTCTATCATTTACTCTATTTTCACACAGCATTACTATTATTTACTTTGATGATGAACCAACGATTGTGACTTGCAACGAAACAACGCAGCAGAAGGACATAGACTCAGAAGAAGATGAAATACCTGAAGAGGTCATCAGAGAGGTTGAGAATTTTGAGAATAGACCTAAGTCTAACCTGGAAGAAACTGAGGTCATTAATTTGGGCGATACAGAAAATGTCAAAGAAACTCGCATCAGTGTTCACCTGTCACCATCAGAAAAGGAAGAATACACAGAATTTTTAAAGGAATATGAGGACATATTCGCCTGGTCGTATGATGATATGACTGGTCTCAGCACGTCCATTGTAGCTCACAGATCCAGCTTATTGTGCTCACGTTGAGGAGGAAGCGGACGAAAAACCAGGGTTCCACGACATCAAGGAGTACTTGACAACCGGAGAATACCCAAAACTTGCCAACGCCACGCAAAAGCGCACACTTCGGAGATTATCCAACAACTTCTTTCACAGTGGGGGAATCCTGTATAGGAGGACTCCCGATTTGGGTTTACTAAGGTGTGTCGAAGCAAAAGAAGCATCCAGACTATTGGACGAAGTGCACGCAGGGACCTGCGGGTCGCACATGAATGGTTTTGTCTTAGCGAAGAAGATACTTCAAGCAGGATATTTTTGGATCACTATGGAAACAGACTGTATCCACTATGTTCGTAAGTGCCATCGCTGTCAGATACATGCAGACATGATAAAGGTGCCCCCTAACGAGCTTACTGCAACAAGCTCACCGTGGCCATTCGCCGCCTGGGGAATGGATATCATTGGACCAATCGAGCCTGCCGCATCAAACGGGCACAGGTTTATCCTGGTGGCAATTGATTATTTTACTAAATGAGTTGAAGCAGCGTCATACAAGGCAGTGACTAAGAAAGTTGTGGCAGATTTCGTCCGTGACCATATTGTGTGCCGATTCGGAATTCCGGAATCAATCATCACCGATAATTGTTCCAATCTTAACAGTGACTTGATGAAGGCTATGTGTGAGACCCTCAAGATTAAACACAAGAATTCTACAGCCTACAGGCCTCAGATGAATGGAGTTATAGAAGCAGCCAACAAGAATATCAAGAAGATACTAAGGAAGATGGTCGAAAGTCACAAACAATGGCATGAGAAGTTATCATTCGCCTTGTTGGGATACCGCACCACGGTCTGCACATCGACTGGAGCAACTCCCTACATGCTGGTTTATGATACAGAAGCGGTCATCCCCACCGAGGTAGAAATTCCCTCTTTGAGGATCATACAAGAAGCAGAATTGGACGACGCAGAATGAGTAAAAGGTCGCTACGAGTAGTTAGCCCTTATAGATGGGAAGAGGATGAATGCAGTTTGCCACGTCAGTTGTATCAGAACAGAATGTCCAGAGCCTTCAACAAAAGAGATAAACTAAGGAAGTTTACACCGGGGCAGCTAGTATTGAAGAAAATATTCCCACATCAAGATGAAGACAAGGGGAAATTCTCCCCCAACTGGCACGGTCCGTACATGGTTCACCGAGTTCTAACTGGAGGAGCCCTTATTCTTGCAGAAATGGACGGAGAAGTCTGACCAAAGCCAATCAATTCAGATGCAGTGAAACGATACTATGTTTAACCATTTATGATTTCTTATGATGATGTAATTTGAACTACGCCTGACCTGATTCCCGGTTAAGAGGGGATACGTAGGCAGCCCTATGGGTTCGGTAAAAATTTAATAAAAATTCCATTTTCCCCCTGCTATTGGAACTGGGGTAGAATTTTGAGGAGGACCCTCAAAATTCCGAAGTTAGTTCTCAGCCATTCATCGCCAGGAATGCCACCTCAGTAAACTGGGGCAGAATTTTGAGGAGGACCCTCAAAATTCCGAAGTTGATTTTTTCAGCCGTTCAGCGCAGCCGTTAGAAGTGCCAGCCCAGTAAACTATGGCAGAATTTTGAGGAGGACCCTCAAAATTCGGGAGCAAGAGAGGTTGCAATGTCTTGAACCACGTCGCAGTCGTTGGTTCGTCTAAAGAAAACTATTTTCTACTTACATTACATTTACTAAATCGTGCATAACTATTGTTCGAATTGCTGCTGTTTAGCAACGCTACCCCAAAGATACGCAACGCCGGAAGCCAGGGGAAAACGAACTAGCCTTTTCCCCCTTTTTACAAAACTCACAATTTCTTTGGATGCAGGAACTCGACTTACAATATGGTTAGGAAAATTTACGTACGCATACTCCTCAAAAATGCAACTTCTCAGAATCATCACTTGTTCGTAATTGTTATCCGCACATAACCTCCCCAGCAATCACGATGTCGTAATCAGCTATCAGCTAAGAAATCTCACTACTATCCGTCCTTTTATTTTCTTGCGTTGCATAAGGCTACCTTTCTGCCTTTCGAGACTAAGCGTTGTCTCCATCTGCATTATCTGTATAAGGCTACCTTTCTGCCTTCCGAGACTAAGCGTTGTCTCTATCTGCATTATCTGCATAAGGCTACCTTTCTGCCTTCCGAGACTAAGCACTGTCTCCATCTGCATTATCTGCATACGACTACCTTTCGGCCTTCCGAGACTAAGCACTATCTCCATCTGCATTATCTGCATTGCATAAGGCTACCTTTCTGCCTTTCGAGACTAAGCACTTTCTCCATCTGCATTATCTGCATTGCATAATTCTACCTTTCTGCCTTCCGAGACTAAGCACTGTCTCATCCTGCATTATCTGCATAAGGTTACCTTTCTTCCTTCCGAGGTTAAGCTTTATCTTTCTTGCATGGCTGAAATATCGCCACCTTATCTTTCTTGCATGGCTGAAATATCGCCACCTTTACTTACGTCTTGCAATCGGGTGAAATATCGCCATTTACATTTTTACATCGGCTGAAAGATCGCCAGTTCATCTCCATCATCATCTATACCTATGCTTTCTATCGGCTGAAATATCGCCATTTACATTTCTTGGCATCGGCTGAAACATCGCCTGCTTTATTTAAATTTCTGTCGGCTGAAATATCGCCATTTACATTTTTGCATCGGCTGAAACATCGCCTGCTTTATTTAAATTTCTGTCGGCTGAAATATCGCCATTTACATTTTTGCATCGCCTGCTTTATTTAAATTTTTGTCGGCTGAAATATCGCCATTTATATTTTTTTGCATCGGCTAAAACATCGCCTACTTTATTTAAATTTCTGTCGGCTGAAATATCGCCATTTACATTTTGCATCGGCTGAAATATTGCCATTTACGTTTTTTGCATCGGCTGAAATATCGCCAAATCTTGCATTTCATGGGCTGAAAAATCGCCAAACTATCCGAGGGCGTCATTGTTCGGAGGCATCATCTTCATAGCCCGAGAACACCATGCCATGGCCCGAGGACCTACTTTATATCCTGCACATCATTATTCAAAGGCATCATGGTTCGGAGGCACCATTATCATAGCCCGAGAACATCATTTCATAGCCTGCGAATCCTTTAATTTTGCGCTTCATGGCATGGTCCGAGGACGTCATCCTAACCATCCAAAGACAGAATTCATGGTACAACGGGAACTTGCATCACGTTTAAGTTTATGTACGATATACGCCGTATTACTCACTTGCAGGCACACCGGCTAGCAACGCCCGTCTCAGTAGGAGCGATCCCGCTCCAGTTTCCGCAGCCGATCAAGTTTTAAAATACCTCTTACCACCTAAACATCGTATATGTTTCTTTCGAATCTCCATCGGCATATTCCGTCAATGGTTCCTGAACTACATACGGCCTGATTCCTGTAAAACCAGGGATATGTAGGCAGCTCAGAAACCAGATCCCGGTCAAATTCTTTTCAAATTGCCGCTTCCGGTCAAAATTGGCCATCATATCTTTACCCGACAACTCTTTCATCCTTCCCGGGTAAAGAGGGGCAGCTGTTGATACCCAATTTTTTCCCTAAGTATTTTTATACCCAAAATACTTCCAAAATAGCATATTGGTGCATATATAAGCACACCCAAGAGTTTTGGCATTTTTAACAATTTTTAAATCATTTTATTGCCTATTTTAATACAACAAAATCCAATGATTATTCCCAAAATTATCATTTTTGGTGAATAATTCATCTTATTCTCACACTTACACCAAAATATAATTAAGGTAATTTTTTTGCATATTTTTACGAATTCATTTGGTGCTTTTAACGCTAAGTTGCACACAACTGCAATTATAGCCTATATTACGATTAATGGCATTTTACACTTATAAATTTATTTCCAGTATTTTCAGATTAATGTTTATATATTATTAATTAGCTCAGTGCTTTTAATTTGTTTAAAATCATTTTTTGACTATTTTTATATAAAATTAAAGGGAAAAAATCGGCTATTTAACACATAGCCATTTCAATTGCAAATATAGCATCAATTTAATCCCCAATTAACCCCAACTCAGCCCAAAAATACCCAGCTCAATTACCACTTGCAACCCGGTCCCCATTTAGCCCATTTAATCCCAGCCGTTGATCTAAAAAGATCAACAGCTCCCCTCTTCCCTTTCCTTTTTTAATTCAAACGACCCTAAAACCCTACCTCATTTTTCTCGACCGCCGCCTCTGAATCCCCTCCTCTCTCAACTCTCTCTCAACTCACCTCAAACCCTAGCCTCCGCCTCTCACTGAAACCCTAATCTATGGCTTCTCAGGCTCATCGGAGGCCTATACTGGCCTCTCATGGCTTCTGCGTGCTCATTTTCTAAAGGTCCTATGACCAGATCTTGAAGGGTTCCGACCAAGCCTTTGCTCGATGACTGTTCTCCGGTCATCTTCAACCTTTGTCCGGCCAGTCATGGCTATTCGAGTTTGATCTTCGACTTTCCTGCTCAGATCGATGGTTTCCAAAGCCTTTCTCATCACCTGGGTTTCTTACGAAACCCTAATCTCTAAGGTTCCTTCGATTTATTTCTAGATCTGTTCCACATCTATGTGTGTGTGAACCTTCTATGCATTTTTCTCGAGTCTCTTTATTTTTTTTTTTGCTTTCAGAAACTCTTTATTCTTCAACTAGGGTTTCATGTTAAGTTATTTCGAATCTCTTCTCTGATTCTCGACATGTTTTACTGTGTTTTGTTTGTGTTGTTTTCTATCTGAGTTAGCATGTTGAAAACCCTAATTTTTGGGATTTTGTTCGAGTTTCTTAGTCTGTTCGTTAATAGTCGTTTGATTTACCTTATTTTTATCTGAGTTTAGCATGTTGAAAACCCTATTTTGGGATTTTGTTTGACTTTCTGTTTGTTAATATTCGCTTGATTTACCTTTCTTCTATATCTGAGTTAGCATAGTGAAAGCCCTAATTTTTGGGGTTTATCCGAGACTCTGAATCTGTTTATTTGTTTATCTGCTTATTTCCTCTAAACTCGATTTATTTTCGAAAACCCTAGTTTCTTTGGGGACTATTCGATTTCTTTGAAATTGTTTGTGCAACTCGTCTGTTGAAATTGCAATGTGCTTCAATTCTCTTTTCTTCATGTGACTCTTTTGGTTCTGAGTTCTTACTACCTGTCAAACTCAACTATGGTTTCCACTCAACTCTTTGCATGCTTCTGATCTTCTTCTCTATTGTTAAACACTGAAACTTGACTATCATGCTTCGAATGTCTTCTTTTTAGTTACTACTACATGCTGTTATTTTGCCATAACTTGGCCTCACATGTCTATTACTTGTGCACTTAATTTATATACTGAGTCCCTTCTGTGATTGATTCTCAAACTCGTGATTGATTTTCAAAACTTTTCCTTTGTGAAATTCTGTTTTTTACTCGCCTGTTAAGGGGTAATTGATTCTTTCTCTTTGTTTG
>NW_017682935.1:2585-9124 GCF_001879085.1 Nicotiana attenuata | reverse complement strand
TTAGGCAGCATGATGAAACCGGGGAGAAAGGACAAGCCATTTATATCCCAGCAAGAAGTTCACCCCGTACGAGGCCCGGTATTCTCTTTTGGAACGCACCTGTTGTGCTTTGACTTGGGTAGATCAGAAGCTGAGGCATTACTTCTGCTCCTATGCCACGTACCTCACATCAAGGATGGATCCTTTGAAGTACATCTTTCAGAAGCCCATGCCCACTAGCAAGCTAGCCAAGTGGCAAATCCTGTTGAGTGAGTTCGACATTGTTTACGTAACTCAGAAAGTGGTCAAGGGACAGGCACTGGCAGACCACCTTGCCGAAAACCCCGTGGATGGAGAATACGAACCCTTGAAAACGTATTTTCCTAATGAAGAAGTATCATTCATTAGAGAAGACATTGCTTAATCCTATGACGGTTGGAGAATGTTCTTCGATAGAGCAACAAACTTCAAAGGAGTTGGCATAGGAGGAGTCTTGGTATCAAAAACCGGTCAGCATTATCCAGTGTCTGCCAAACTCAGGTTCCCTTGCACCAACAATATGTGCGAATATGAAGCCTGCATCTTAGGGCTCAAAATGGCCATTGACATGAACATGCAAGAGCTTCTAGTGATTGGAGATTCAGATCTACTCCTACATCAGGTACGAGAGGAATGGGAAACCAAGAACTCCAAGATACTTCTGTATCTGCATCACGTACAGGAATTGAGAAAGAGGTTCACGAAGACGGAATTCCAACATGTTCCTAGAATCTAGAATGAGTTCGCCGATGCATTGGCCACCCTATCATCTATGATACAGTACCCGGATTAGAATTTCATTAATCCCATTCCGGTGAAAATTCATATCAGCCAGCTTACTGTGCCCATGTTGAAGAGGAAGCAGACGGAAAGCCTTGGTTTCATGATATCAAGGAATATTTTGCAAAAGGAGAGTACCCGGAGCTTGCCAATCATACTCAGAAATGCACACTTTGGTGATTGTCCAACAACTTCTTCCACAGCAGAGGAATACTTTATAGGAGGACGCCTGATTTGGGATTATTAAGGTGTGTTGATGCAAAAGAAGCATCCAGGCTACTAGAAGAAATTCATGCTGGGACCTATGGTGCACATATGAACGGTTTTATCTTAGCAAAGAAGATACTCCGGGCTGGTTACTTTTGGATAACTATGGAAATAGACTGCATCCAGTATGTTCGAAAATGCCATCACTGTCAGATACATGCAGACATGATAAAGGTACCTCCGAGTGAAATCAACACAACAAGCTCACCGTGGCCGTTCGCCACCTAGGGAATGGACGTCATTGGACCAACCGAGCCTGCCGCTTCCAACGGACACAGGTTTATCCTAGTGGCAATTGACTATTTCACCAAGTGGGTCGAAGCAGCATCTTACAAAGCAGTGACTAAGAAAGTCGTGACAGACTTTGTCCGCGACCGCATGTTTGTCGATTCGGTATCCCAGAGTCAATCATCATTGATAATGGCTCCAATCTCAACAGTGACTTGATGAAAGCCATGTGTGAAACTTTTAAGATCAGACATAAGAATTCCACAGCCTACAGGCCTCAAATGAATGGAGCTGTGGAAGCTGCCAACAAGAACAACAAGAAGATATTGAGGAAAATGGTAGAGAAACATAAGTAGTGGCACGAGAAGTTATCGTTTGCTCTATTAGGGTATCGCACCACAGTCCACACATCAACCAAGGCAACCCCCTATATGCTGGTTTATGGTACAGAGGCCGTCATTCTCGCTGAAGTAGAAATTCCTTCCCTAAGGATCATACAGGAAGCTGAGCTCAACGACGCAGAGTGGGTGAAGAGTCGTTACGAGCAACTAGCTCTTATAGACGGAAAGAGAATGAATGTAGTTTGCCATGGTCAACTCTATCAGAACAGAATGTCCAGAGCCTTCAACAAAAGAGTCAAGCCAAGACAGTTCACGCCGGGGTAACTAGTGTTAAGGAAAATTTTTCCGCATCAGGAGGAGCCCTCATACTTGCAGAAATGGATGGAGAAGTCCGTCAAAAGCCGATTAATTCAAACGCAGTCAAGCGTTACTATGTGTAATCTTTACGCTTTCCTTATATGATGTTAATTGAACTACGCCTGACCTGATTCCCGTTTAAGAGGGGATACGTAGGCAGCCCTATGGGTTCGGTCACAATTAAATAAAATTTTCATTTCCCCCCGAAATTGGAAACTGGGGCAGAATTTTGAGGAGGACCCTCAAAATTCTGAAGTAATTTCTGCCAATCGCCGCATGAGCAATAGTCAGAAGCGTCAACCCATCAAACTGGGGCAGAATTTTGAGGAGGACCCTCAAAATTCCGTAGCAAGGGAGGTTGCAATGTCTCGAACCACGTCAAAGTCGTCGGTTCAACTAAAAACTATTTTAATTAAACATTTATGTCATACTTTTACAAAAAATCACGCATGTTTATTATTGAAACTACTTCGTTCAGCAACGCTACCCCAATGATACAAATGGTATCACCAGATCAACGTAGAACGAGTCAAGCAAAGCTAGCGGGGATACGAACTAACCTTTCCCCCTTTAAAAAACTCATGATTTTTCTTTGGATGCAGGCACAATGATTACAAAATCATCAAAACATACTGCACGCTCATGGAACAAACATTGTTCAAAGAATACGACTCTCTTAAACGTTACACTTGCCAACATTTGCTATCAATGCGCACCCGTAATGTTCCGTATGTCACAATGCTCCCAGTAATCACAACGCCGGAATCTGCTATCAGCTAAGAAAACTTTACTGTCATTTGTTATTTTATCTCTTGCATAAGGCTATTATTCAGCCTTCCGAGGTTAAGCTCTACCTCTATCTGCATTTGCATTGCATAAGGCTACCATTCTGCCTTCCCACTTGAATAAGGCTGCCATTCTGCCTTCCAACTTGCATAAGGCTACTATTCTGCCTTCCGTGGTTAAGCTCTACCTCTATCTGCATTTGCATTGCATAAGGCTACCATTCTACCTTCCAACTTGCATAAGGCTACCATTCTGCATTCCAACTTGCATAAGGCTATTATTCTGCCTTCCGAGGTTAAGCTCTACCTCTATCTGCATTTGCAATGCATAAGGCTACCATTCTGCCTTCCCAGACTAAACGATGTCTCCATCCACATTGCACGGCTAAAAGATCGCCACATTGCACGGCTGAAAGATCGCCACATTGCACGGTTGAAAGATCGCCACATTGCACGACTGAAAGATCGCCACATTGCACGGCTGAAAGATCGCAACATGCTACTGCATCCTTCATGGGCTGAAATATCGCCAACTCATCCAAAGGCGTCATCGTTCGGAGGCACCATATTCATAGCCCGAGAACACCATGTCATCGCCCGAGGGTTTCTTTCAATCTTTTGCATATCATTATTCAAAGGCGTCATGGTTCGGAGGCACCATCCTCATAGCCCGAGAACATCATTTCATGGCCTTCGAATCCTTTATTATACACTTCATGGCCCAAGACATCATGGCTTGAGGACGCCATTCTTAACCATCCAAAGACAACATTCATGGTCCGATGGGAATTTGCATCATGTTTAAATTTACGCACAATATATGCTTGTATTGCTTATTTGCAGGTAAACCGACGAGCAACAGCCATTCCGACGGGAGCGGTTCTGCTCCAGTGGCCGCAGCCATATCAAACCTAACCATTCCCGTAAGCCGTCTACTCACCCAGCCCGAGATATTGCGTACGTTCTTGGAAAGTACCGTCGGCATACTCAGCTGACGGATCATGAACTACATATGGCCTGATTCCTGTAAAACCAGGGATATGTAGGCAGCTCAGAAGCCAGGGTGCGGCCTAAACCTCTTCAAACTGCTTCGCTCGGTCAAAATTGGCCATCATATCTTTACCCGAAAACTCTTTCATCCTTCCCGGGTAAAGAGGGGCAGCTGTTGACACCCAATTTTTTCCTATATATTTTCAATATGCAAAATACTTTCAAAGTAGCATATATATGCATATATAAGTATGTCCAAGCAGTTTATTATTTTCTCCATAATTTTTAAGGTTTTTAAACTGATTTATTTCCCTTTTTCATCCATAAAATCCCAATAATTTTGTCCAAAATTATTTTTTTCGATGATTCATTTATTGGATTCTTATATTCATGCAAAAATATGGCTAAGGTAGTTTTTACAATTTCATTTAGTATTTTTTTAAAGTTAATTGCGCATAATTGCAATATTAGCCATTTCTAGGTTTAAATTTGTCTCATGTTTATAAAATGGGATCCAATATTTGTATATTATAAATCATGTTAGTGCTTTCAATTTGTTTTCAGAAATTTATTTACTATTTTTTATAAATTAAAAGGGAAAAGTGGCTATTTAAATTTTAGCCCAAATTGGGTTTCAATTATAACCCAAATCAGGCCCCAATTACCCCAGCCCAATTCTAATTTTAACCCAACCCCGACCCAATTAAACTGACCCAAACCCGGACCCCTACCTACTCTCTTTAATCCAAGCCGTTGATCATTCAGATCAACGACCAGCATTCACCCTTTCCATTTTTAACCCTGAACGACCCCTAAACCTAAATCATTTCCCACCACCCGTCGCCTCTGAATCATTTTCCCTCTCAATTCTCTCTGCAACCCCTCATGAACCCTAGCCGCCGCCATCTAATTCCGCCCTAATACCTACCTAACCCATGGCCTCTCGTGGCCATTTGAGATGTGTATCGGCCTCCTACGACTCCTGGGTGCTTGTTTCCTTGATTTTAGGGCCAGATCTCAAAGAGATCTGGTCCAGTCTTTGCTCGACCTCTGTCTCTGGTCTTTTTCGGGGCATCCATGGCTGTTCAAGTCGGGTACTTGACTTTTCCGGCTAGATCGGTATTTTTTAAAGCCTTCCTCACTTTCTCTGGGTTCTTTGAAACCCTAGCTCTATGATCTGTTTGATTTCTTCTTTAGATTTGTGTTTGTTACAAACTTTTTAAGTGTTTCTCGAAGGTTCTTTGATTTTTATTTCAAAATGACTCTTCATTTTTCAACGATTAGGGTTTCTCTTAACTTCTTTTAAAGATCTCTTCTCTGATTTTTGGTGTTGCTTTATGATTTCGCTACGTTCAAACAACTTGTTTATGCTTTCCTTCTATTTGATTCAGCATGTTGAAAACCCTAGGTCTTTTGGTCTTTTCCGAGTTCTGGAACTATCCTTGTTTGTTTGGGGGTATACTTGCTCGATTAAGTTCTTTTCCTTGTTTGACTTATCTGATTCTAAGTTCCTATCATCCCTTGAGCTTGACTATTGTTGAAGCCCTAATTCTTAAAAGGTTTTCCTCACTTATTGTTACTGTGAGACCTTTACTGGTTTCTGACTCTCTTTACCTGTTATTATGCTCTCTTCACTTTTGATTCTGTGTAACTGCTTGACCTTGTTGACTACTGTGCTTTGAGTAGATCTCTTTTACTACTGATTCCTAGCTTATTCCCGCTACTACTGTATGTTTTTGTTGTTTCTTTTGCCAATGTGTTCGGCCTTGCATGTCTGATATTGCTAAGCATTCTATTTATATGTTGAAGTGCAGAATTATGTTTCTTTCTTGATTGATCCTGATTCCCTCAATATTGTGACTGATTGCAAAAAGTTTTCTCATGAACCCTAATTTTATTCGTCTGTTTAAATGGATTGATTCGCTTCCTTTAATTACTGAGATGTTTTACCTTGAGCCTTTTCCAAAAGTTAAGCGTATATTATGTACTTAGACTTGATTATTTACTTCATGCTTTTACTTCCCCTTTATATGGCAAGAATCAATCTGTCTCAAACTGATTTTGTGAGGCCCTGTAAAAAATTTCCACTCTAAACCCGAACCTCGTAGTGCCAAGTTAGGGCCAGGAGTTAGAAACTCATAAACATTCTTCGCAAATGCGATCGCAGATCCAACTCGGGGCTCTAATTTTCTAATTTTTAACCTGACCCACCTATCGTTATATTCGGTATTATAGCTCATATTGAGCAATTTTCTGGACATTTCTAGAGTGAGGGAGAGGGGTCTAAGTGAGAGCAAGTTCTCTCCATCAAATTACTCCATAGAATCTTGCTAAATCCTTGAAGATAATCAAGTGAAGGCTCCTAAATCTTCATCCCAAGAGGTGAGGCTCCATCACCTCAGCTCATATTTGTATACTTAGCTATATGGGGTCCTTAGGGAAGTAATTCATGGGTATAAAAAAATGAATTCCTTACATGCATATCAAAACTTAGGGTATTGGAAGCTAGTAAACTAAAAAGATGGAAATTGGGATATAGAATGATAGAAATTCCTCTCAAATGGGGCCTAAGATCATAATGCACCTCAAGTGTTCGATATTATGCTTGAACCAAGCTAGAATCTCAACCTCGTCTCTAATTTCCGGTTTAATTTGTAATTCTTGCATCATAGATCGAAGTGATAAGAATTCCGGAATTTGGAAAGAGTAAGGAAGCTATATTGAGGTATGTATGGCTAAAACCCCCTTTTATTAGAAATTGAGCTCCGTTGGC
>NW_017682935.1:0-716 GCF_001879085.1 Nicotiana attenuata | reverse complement strand
CAGGGAGCGGGCAGGGGGCACAACTCAGCCTTCCAGTCCAGCAGTTGCTACATCTTCAGCCCCTTCTCCAGCTAGGGGTAGTGTGGAAAGTTCAGGAGGTCCCAGCCGATTCTATTCTATGAGTGGCTGCCAAACTGCAGAGGCTTCTCCAGATGTTGTTACATGTATTCTGACTGACCAATCTCATGATGTGTATGCACTTATTGACACCGGTTCCACCTTATCCTATGTTATCCTATTTGTTGCTATGGAATTTGGGATACAACCAGAACAGCTTCATGAACCATTCTCAGTATCTACTCCGGTTGGTGAGTCAATGTTGGCTGCTCGAGTCTATAGGGGGTGTGTAGTCACGGTGCGGGGTAGGAACACCACGGCCGATCTTGTTGAGTTAGGGATGGTCGACATTGATGTAATAATGGGGATGGACTGGCTTTATTCATGCTTTGCTAAACTTGACTGTCGGACTAGAACTATCAGGCTTGAATTCCCTAATGAGCCCGTTATTGAATGGAAGTGAGATAATGTAGTTCCTAGAGGTCGGTTTATTTCCTACCTTAAGGCCGCAAGGATGATCAAGAAGGCTTACCCATTCACCCCTGAGCCCGGTTATGTGATTTATTTTGAAATTCGACCTCAATTTGAGGTCTAATCCCGATTTTACAAAAATTCCTAATTCTACCAAAACCCTCAATTTCCACCATGAAAAACACTAG
>NW_017682934.1:0-9125 GCF_001879085.1 Nicotiana attenuata | reverse complement strand
ATTGTTAGACCTTGGGTTTGAATTATGCTCCTTGGATGCAGCTTAAGAGTTCTGATTGTAATTTATTTCCAGTTTTGATTCATCTTGGTCTGTAATAAAATTTTGTAATAACCTCTGGGGTGATTAGTGAAAAGGGAAGGGTAACCATGCATGCAAAGGGGTAGATATCATGCTTATAGGGAATTACCACATTTCTGTACTCATGTATCTTGCCTACAACTTTGCACATTTACACATCCACGTAGATACCATGTCTCTAGGTTTATGCATCCACGTAGATACCATGTCTATAGGTTTATGCATCCGCATAGATTTCATGTCTATAGGTTTATGCATCCATATAGATACCATGTCTATAGGAATTTTGCATCTCCATATGGATACCACGCCTATAAATAACCAGAAATCCAGACTCCATGCATGCATTATTCACTTGGCAAACTTATTTGTAGGAGTAACAGTACTCAGATACCATGCTTATAGTATTTCTGCGCTTTCGCTACGCCTATAAAAAGTGTTTAAATTAACGTCGCTAGAAAGCATGCCTATAGGAATTCTCAATCAAATTTGAATCAGTCGTTTTAAGATTAACACTAATTACAGAACTCGCATCATTCTGTTAAAACTGGAAACTTTCTTAATCAGTTTGTTTCTTTATTCCTAAAACCAGTAGATGCCATGCCTATAGGCAATCACGTAGGCAAACAAGTATGTAGTTAATTAATTGCACTGGTCTTCGATAAGTTGCAGCCAGGCGAGCCTAATGCGAACTTCTTGCCTAAATATATGTAATGAACCAGCCTGCCTAACGTTAAGCATAATTTCGACCTAATCAGTACATGTAAGACATGCTAAACTACATGATTTTCTATGATTAAAGGAGGTTTATCTGAGCCTTAATTGTTTTTGTGCTCCCATAACTGTTTTCATGTGTTTTGTTTGACGCCTTAGTGTTTTTAACCTTCTTAAACCTCTGAAAAGCCATGCTTCTTCCCTTTAGGATTAGTAGTCCTAATAACCTCCAGGACTGATAGGTGGGACGGGTAATAGCATGCAACTTTGTTTTCTTCTACAACTTTGGGACGGGTAATAGCATTCTTAAACAACTTTGTTTAATATCAATAAAATCCTATCTTTTCCACTACTCCAAACCCTCCTTAATTTTACTGCATTATGCCTTATCTTCCAAGTTTTCTTCTTTGTTTATTCAATATATTGATTAATTTTCTGCGTTTAGATCATCTAGACCTTGATCCCACATACTTGTCACGTATTTATTTGCAGCCCTTATGTGTAAAATCCTTTGTGTATCTAGTTGCATTAAAGTCACAACATAGCATGGCCGGGAACCACACTAGTGGATCTTGAGGGGTGCCTAACACCTTCCCCTCGAGATAATTTCTAGCCCTTACCCGAACTCTGGTTTTCCAACTCAAAAACCCTTCTTAGTGTCCTAATGCACTCAATCATTAGGTGGCGACTCTTCAACTCCAAAAACCCAATTCCCAAACGGGAATAGAGTTGTCTTCCCGAATGTCGTAAACCCGATTTCGCGAGAAAAAGGGGGCGTCGACAGCATGGCGACTCTGCTGGGGATTTCATTAGGCTTTTACCACTTCATTTTATATGTGACTTTATTGTTTTCTTTATTGCTTTGTTTAATACCTTTATTCGAAACTGACTTGTCTTTTTGTTTCCCTTTTCTTTAACGCTTTCATTTACTGCTTTCTTTCAATACCGTTGTAATTTTCGAGCAATTATTGTAACCATTATGAACGTTAAAATACGTGGCAATTTGTTTCATTCTTGTAATAGCATTTTTCAACATCATATTCCACTCATGCCAAACTAATACCATAGCAACGCTTGCTGAATTGTTGCTCTCTTCCAATATTATTACCCCCTAAATTTTGGCAAAGGCGTATTTGCGGTAAAACTAGTCGATCAGCGGTGCAGTCGACGGTTCCGTGCCTTTCCCTCTTGAGTTGTCCGCTCAAGGGTACCGGTCTAGCACCCCAGAGATACCTTATTCTGTTTAATTGTTCATGCATCACTGTCAAACCTAGTCGAGTCAGTTATGTTGTCCACATAATGACTCTTTAAGATAGCCTTATCCAAAGTCCACTGGGTTCTCCTGGGACCCAAACGGACACCACCATATTCTGTGCATTTATTTGGAGAACTAAATGTTGTTTATGCTAATTATTGGTTTAAATAGTCGAGTCCGGTGGGGGGTTTGGTCTTAACCCTTTTGTTTTGCAGAAAATGGAGAACAAGGTCCTCGACTTCGGTATGGTCAGTATACCCTCACTCTTGCTGACCTGGTGGAGGAATCTCCCATCAAGTGACCAAATCAATGAATGGAAAGAGAGGGTCGCCAAGGCAAGTAAGAAGCTAGAATATCTGGAATATAGTCTGCTGGAATTGGAAGAAAAAGTAAGAAAAAGAGTCACCGACTGCCAGAACGCTGGGGGAAACGAAGAAAGATATTTGGCTAGGGCTTATCTGCTGCTAGGATTGCGTGAGCTGGTGATGTTATTCGATGGAGCCAAAGATGCCGAGTCTGGGGAAGGTCCTTCTGGGACTAAATAGTTAGAAGTTTCTTTTCTTTGAAATGTAATTAGGCCAATGGCCATTAATGACATTTTTACTTTACGCAATTTTAGTGTCGTTTTGGGATTCGTCTTGTTTTTATCAATAAAATGAGGCATTTAGCATTATAAGTTCTCCAGATCAACTTGTCGCTAGGCCTACCTCGGGCACAACGAGGCGCCCAATTTAGGACACGATTTATATTCTTATACTATGTGTTTTAATACCGCAATATTTTTTCTCAGAATCCGTACTGACTTGCTACCCTTTTTGTTTTTACATTTATTTTTTATTCCCCTCCCTAAAAGGTTAGTTCGTACATTCTGGCATCGTCATCCTACTCCACAAGATCTAAGGGCCCTCCACCTCCTCCTCATCCAAGTCCTATCAAAATCAAGAACAAAGCAAAGATGGAGAACGTGAACAACATCAGAAAGGACGACTCAGCTGAAAGGGTAGAGGTTCTTCAGGGTGTTCAGGTATCCAAAGAAAGTGCCGCTCAGCTCGAACAAAAGTTACTAAAATTTCAAGAAGATCTAGACCAAGTTCGGAACTTGGCAAGTCTGTCATTCTCCCTCACTACTCCAGAAATCAACTTTCCCAATACTCAACACTCCATACCTCCACAGAACATCCCAAAGCCACAGAAACAGCGCGCTACTCATTGCAACACACATCCCAACAACACTCCACTCCTCATCCCTGAACCATCAAATGATCATCCCCACCACACTCCCATATATGTGGAAACCTTGCCACACTACACCAAACCCATTACAAACACACCAGAATCTGATGACAAAGATTCTCTCATCAAGAACCTGGCAGCCGAGCTCAAAAAATTGACTAGACGGGTCTAGGGCGTTGAAGGAAGCAAAGGCATTGAAGGGCTGAATTATGAGGATCTTTGCATTCAGCCAGACGGTGAACTCCAAGAGGGGTACAAACCTCATAAGTTCGAAATGTTTGACGGCTCAGGAGATCCCTGGGTCCATTTGAGGACCTACTGTGATAAGCTGGTCGGCGTAGGAAGAGATGAAAAGATTTGCATGAAACTCTTCATGAGAAGTTTGAAAGGCGACGCACTATGTTGGTACATCAGCCAAGATCCCAAGAAGTGGACATGCTGGGTAGGAATGGCGTCCGATTTCATGGATAGGTTCAGATTCAATACAGAAAATGCACCAGATGTCTTCTACATCCCGAATCGGAAAAAGAAACCTACTGAGACATTCCGCGAGTATGCTACTCGATAGAGATCCGAGGCTGCTAAGGTCAGGCCGGCCTAAGAGGAAGAGCAGATGAACCAATTTTTCATCCGAGCGCAAGATCCGCAGTATTATGAGAGGTTAATGTTGATAGAGGGCCAGAAATTCTCTGATATCATCAAGCTGGGAGAAGAGGGAATTAAGAGCGGAATGGTCACTAATTTTGAAGAACAGCAGGCTACCAACAAAGCCCTACAATCTGGCGGTGCGTACAAGAAAAAGGACGTGAGTGCCATGATCGTTGCACAGAGAACCAAGTCCCCAGTAAAATATCAGGCCTGCCCGCTACCCCCCATCACATACCATCCTATTCCCAATTACCAAGCACCTCCGCCCTCTTACCAAATTCCATCACCTACTTACCAATCATCTCCCTCTCCCACATATCAACCCACCTCACCAAGATATTCCAAACCTGCACCCGTCTACCAAGCCTATAATGCCCACTACCAATGACCTCCCGCCCGCCAAAATTTCCCCAAGCCACGCCCTAACTTTGACGGCAAACCTCCCAGGCAATACACCGCCATCGCCGAGCCAATCGACCAACTATATGAAAGACTCAAAGCAGCCGGTTACGTCACCCTAATCCCTGCCATAACTCCAGAAAATCCTTCCCAATGGGTCAACCCAAACAAAACTTGTGCATGCCATTCCGGCATGAAAGGACATACCATCGATAAGTGCCGATCTCTGAAAGATAAAATCCAAGCTCTAATTGACAACAATATCATCGTGGCCAAAAAACCTGATCCTAATGTTCGAAACAATCCCTTGCCTGATCATAAGGAAGGTGGTGTACATATGATTGAAGTGGAAGACGGTTGGGACCCCAAGGGGTTAAATGGATTGATTACCAATGGTGATGAGCCTAAGAAACCAGCCGTCACACTGAATCCGATTGTAGTTCAGATCCAGCCCTCTTGGGATGCTGAAGTAAACATGTCTGTGCCTCTCGAGTTTGAAACGCCGTCATCCAAAAGGACCGCAGAGCCGATTGAGGTGGAGTTTGGGTCTCCAAAGGTACCATTTGAAGTTGCTGTGTTGCCACCCAAAACGAGATTGCCCATTCCTGTAGCGATGTCAGCAGTAACGCCATTCCAGACATAGGCCATTCCTTGGGATTACACTGCCGAGGCAAGAAGGAAGGGAAAAACTAAGTCCGGAGAAGAAATCGCAACACAGGGTATGACCAGGACTGGCAGAATTTATACTCCGGAGCACTTAGTTGAATCAAGTAAGCAGGCCTCTGGACGGCCTATTGAAACTGGACCTGATGATCTCTGGCGAAAGATACAGGCGAAAGAATACTCAGTTGTTGATCAATTAAATAAAACACCAGCACAGATCTCCATTCTAGCTCTACTGCAAAGCTCCGAGACACACAAGAACGCTCTGATGAAGATACTAAGCGAGGCGTATGTACCCAGTAATATAACTGGAGGAGAAATGGCGAACATGGTCGGGCAGGTATTGGAGAGTCATAAGATCACTTTCCACGAGGATGAGTTACCCCCTGAAGGTTTAGGCCACAACAAAGCGTTGCGCATCACTGTGCAATGTGAAGACTATTTCATCACCAGAACTTTGACTGACGTAGGATCCAGCCTCAACATTTGTCCATTGGTGACCCTCAGAACATTGGGGAAGAGTCTGCATGAAATCAAGGATGGGGCTATCAACGTCAAAGCTTTTGATGGTTCCCAAAGGTCTACTATTGGGGAGATCAGTTTGTGTCTACAAATGGGGCCAACTTGGTTCGATGTTGATTTTCAAGTAATAGACATCCCAGCATCCTACAACTTACTACTGGGACGACCTTGGATCCACGCCGCTGGAGCCGTAGCATCAACCCTACACCAGGCAGTAAAGTTCGAGTGGAATCACCAAGAAGTGATTATTCATGGTGACGGGAGTAACCCCATATACAGTCGCCAAACCATCCCAGTAATTGAAGGAAGAAGGAAGCTAGGAGGAGAAACTTACCATCACATTGAGCGAGTCAACGCCGCGGACAAAGATAAGTGGTAGGATAACAAGATAGAGAGTATACTAAACTGGAGCGGGTATGAACCTGGCAAAGGGCTCGGCAAGAATCTCCAGGGAATCACCAAGCCTATCAAATTGAAGAAGCATGGCACCACTTTCGGGTTAGGGTATGGATATACTTGGCAGGAATTCCAGAACTGGTCGCCACCATGGCGCGGCCCTTACTATCCGCTGGAGCACCCTATACCCCACCTGCAACAAACTTTCCAGCCGGCCGACATCATATATGGGTCAGAGGAAGATGAAGCATTAGCAGCAATGAAGAACCTGTTCTTGGAAGATGACAATATGGACTGTCACGTCATTCTCGAGGAGGAAGGGGATGACGGTCCTTCCATATAGGCAGTGAACCGAGGAGAGCGCGTCAACAATTGGTCCGTCAGAACCACCAAAGCCCAGAGAGCTTCGGGGTAGCAAGGCTGAATAAAACATTATGCATTATCATTTACTTTTTCATTATTTGATTTCCCTTTAGCATTATCTTTAAATCTTTGAGAAGAGCCCCGATGTTCAAAACAATTCTTTCAGCATTTATTAATGCATTTCAATTTTTATAAATCTCGCTCTCATTATCTCTTTTTCTCTGCCATTTACTTTATTTTACACAACATTATTATTACTTATCTTGATGAACCAATGAACGTGACATGCGACGAGGTAACGCAATAAACGGATATAGACTTAGAAGAAGAGTACGCGGAGTTCTTAAAGGAATATGAGGACATATTTGCCTGGTCATATGATGATATGACCGGTCTCAGCACATCTATTGTAGCTCACAAATTGCCAACAGATCCGACATGCCCGCCGGTAAAGCAGAAACTCAGAAAGTTCAAGCCAGACAGGAGTTTGAAAATCAAGTAGGAAGTTACCAAACAAGTCAAAGCCAAGGTCCTCAGAGTAGTAGAGTATCCAACATGGTTGGCCAACATTGTGCCAGTGCCAAAGAAGGACGGGAAGGTCAGAGTTTGTGTCGACTACCGGGACCTCAACCGGGCTAAACATACACATCCTGATTGACAACTGCGCCAAGCACGAGTTGCAATCATTTGTCGGTTGTTTTGCTGGGTATCATCAGATATGGATGGACGAAGAAGACGCAGAGAAAACGGCTTTCACTACACCGTGGGGGATGTATTGTAACAAGATGATGTCATTCGGATTAAAGAATGCTGGGGCCACCTACATGAGGGCCATGACTACCATTTTCCATGACATGATACACAAAGAGATCGAGGTGTATGTAGACGATGTCATCATCAAATCCAAGAAAGCCACTGACCACATGGAAGATCTGAGGAAGTTCTTCAACAGATTAAGAAGGTATAACCTGAAGCTGAATCCCGCTAAATGTGCATTCGGGGTTCCTGCCAGAAAACTGCTTGGGTTCATCGTAAGTCCACGAGGAATAGAACTAGATCCGTCAAAGGTTAAGGCCATTCAAGACTTGCCACCTCCAAAGAACAAGAAAGAGGTTATGAGTTTCCTGGGGAGACTCAACTATATCAGCCGGTTCATAGCTCAGTCCACTGTCATTTGTGAACCCATCTTTAAAATGTTGAAGAAGGACGCCGCCACTAAATGGACTGATGATTATCAGAAAGCTTTCGACAGAATCAAGGAATACCTGTCAACGCCACCAGTTCTGGTTCCGCCCAAACCAGGTAAACCAGCTTTCGACAGTTTTGGTTGTGTTTTGGGACAACATGATGAAACAGGGAGAAAAAAGCAATCCATCTACTATCTCAGTAAGAAGTTCACCCCGTACGAGGCCTAGTATTCCCTACTAGAACGCACGTGTTGTGCTCTGACTTGGGTAGCTCAGAAGTTGAGGCATTATTTCTGTGCCTACACCACCTATCTCATATCAAGGATGGATCCGCTAAAGTACATCTTTCAGAAGCCCATGCTCATGGGCAAACTGGCCAAATGGCAGATATTGCTGAGTGAGTTTGATATTGTCTACGTGACTCAGAAAGCAATTAAAGGACAAGCACTAGCCGATCATCTTGCCGAAAACCCCGTGGGCGGAGAATACAAGCCTCTAAAGACGTATTTTCCTGACGAGGAGGTCTCTTTCATAGGAGAAGACATTGCAGAATCCTATGATGGCTGGAGAATGTTTTTCGATGGAGCAACAAACTTTAAGAGAGTTGGCATAGGAGCAGTTCTAGTATTAGAAATAGGCCAACATTATCCGGTGTCCGCCAAACTCAGGTTCCCGTGCACCAACAACATGGTCGAGTACGAAGCATGCATCTTAGGGCTCAAGTTGGCCATTGATATGAACGTTCAGGAGTTACTAGTGATCGGGGATTCAGACTTGCTCATACATCAGGTCCGAGAATAATGGGCAACCAAGAACTCCAAAATACTACCATACTTGCATCATGTACAAGAGTTGAGGAAGAGGTTTACAAAAACGGAATTTCGACATGTCCCCAGAATCCAGAATGAGTTCGCTGATGCATTGGCCACTCTATCATCCATGATTCAGCATCCAGATAAGAACTTAATTGATCCCATCCCGGTAAAAATCCAGGATCAACCTTCCTATTGCACTCATGTCGAGGAAGAGGCAGACAGAAAGCCATGGTTCCATGACATTAAGAAATATTTGTCAACAGGAGAATATGCAGAGCTTGCAAACACTACTCAGAAGCGCACGCTGCGGAGGTTATCCAATCACTTCTTTCACAGCGGAGGAATCCTGCATAGGAGGACTCCCGATTTGGGATTACTAAGGTGTGTCGAGGCGAGTGAAGCATCCAGGTTGTTGGATGAGGTTCACGCAGGGACCTGTGGCACGCACATGAATGGTTTCGTCTTAGCCAAGAAAATACTCCGAGCTGGTTACTTCTGGATGACCATGGAGACAGACTGCATCCAGTATGTCCGAAAGTGCCACCGCAGTCAGATACATGCAGATATGATAAAGGTGCCTCCTAACGAGCTCAATGCAACTAGCTCACCGTGGCCGTTCGCCGGCTGGGGGATGGATGTCATTGGACCTATCGAGCCCGCCGCATCAAATGGGCACATGTTCATACTAGTGGCAATTGATTATTTCACCAAATGGGTTGAAGCAGCATTATATAAGGCGGTAACCAAGAAGGTTGTGACAGACTTCATTCGCGATCGTATCATTTGCCGGTTCGGCGTCCCAGAGTCAATCATCACTGACAATGGTTCCAATATCAACAGTGATCTGATGAA